>NW_027504328.1:0-20919 GCF_021521415.1 Bidens hawaiensis
ATCGTCGGCTATGTCAGCATTTTACCACGTGTCACATTTTAATAGGTCCAGCTATCTCGTCGAAACGATTTCAAGGTGTCGGCTGGGTACAAATTCATTAGGTCATTTAGAAAAGTTTAATATTTTTGTCATTTTTTTTCTCTCCTCAAAGGGCTTGTGAATTTTCCCTTCACTATTTTTAGCAAACATCAAATTATACTGCATTTGATCACACTGAATTTTTAGCAAACGTCACAAGAAAGAACAAATATTTAATTCTTAATACTGCATTTGATCTTGATTAGTAAAATTGTTAAAATCGTACTGAATTTTATACTATACATGTTCTAACGTTTTCACCAGGTTAATTGGCCGCTTGACCAAGGACAACTCAAAAATTTGGTGGCACCTATAATTAATGCTGAGCATAACGACAAGTCACGTGAATGGAGTACATATATATAGTTAGTAGAAGTGATAGATCATAGATGAATGGATCAGTTTGTCTTAATATTTGTAGAAGGAGTACGTACATGATACTCCCAGTTTACCACCATGTGATAGTGCAACTGCAACACTCACATTAGTACATTATATTTCATTATTTCTTTATATTCTTTTTAATAGAGGTCAATCATGTCACGCATTTCATTTTCTAAAGTTTGAGTTTTCATTATATGAGGAAACAAAAAGAATTCATACAAGTATGGTACGTTTGAAATTATAAAAAGATCGACATAGTGAAAATTATAGTAACACGGTGTGTCATACTTAGTGACATGTCAACGGTGAATTTGACATTAGAAAAGGTGCGTCTAGGTGTCTAAACTCTTTCTAATTTTATACTTGTTTTGATTACAAAGGGTTTCCCTACATACACTACACATTTAATCAATACACACACAAGGACACCAGTGTCTTGAGTACACTTGTATTTGTTGCAAGAAGCTATGCAATTGGTTAGAAGTGCACAAAAAACCCGAACCGGAACCGGACCCGAAAAAAACCCGAACCGGTTTTTCTAAAACCCGGGTTTTTAATACCCGAACCCGACCCTACCCGTAGGGTACGGATAGGGTATGACTTTCAATGTTGAAACCCGAACCCGAACCGTACCCGATCTAAACCCGATATTACACGAAACCCGGTTCTAGGTATACCCGAAACCCGGTTTAAACTATACCGAAACCCGGTTCTAGTTATACCCGAAACCCGGGTTTTTTGCATACCCGAACCGGATTTTTTGCATGCTAGGATATTAGTGTTTGTGCGCATGTTTTTGTGTGGTTGTCCACAGATCTATAGTCGTTCTCCAACGGATCTTTTTTGGAGCACGTATATGATATAATACTTGTTTAGAGCAACACCTTTCGATATACCAAACAACAACTGAAAACACATAAAATATATGTTTTTTGTATCATTGTTTAGTTGTTTATGTATGTTTGAATGAACTTGGAAGTTTGTATGCAAAAAAATGGAGTTAGGATAAAAAAAATGAAGCAGACCGTTAATAGAAGAAAACTGTAGAAAATGAGTTTTTTTTAATACCTGAAAAATAGGGTATTCAAAACCATAAAACGGGTTTTTTTTCAATACCGAAAATAGGGTCTTCAAATACCCGGGTATTGAAGACCCGATTCAATACCCTACCCGAACCCGGTACACAGAGTAAGTTTTTTCAAGCCAATACCGACCTGATTATTGTTAATACCCGATTTTTCAATACCCGATCATACCTGAACCCGGTTCCATACCCGAACCCGTTTTTTCATAATTACCCGATTTGTGCATCACTACAATTGGTCGGACGCGACAACCAATTGCTCTTGAGTAACGTGTTGTGTTATGATGAAATCTTATACTTAACTTTAGGATTTTGGGATGCATACGATAAACCAAGGCGTCATGTGTCTCAAAGCTAGTGAGAGGCGTCTCGAAACAGCGACGTAAACGTGTCTTAGAAAAAAATTTGACATAAAATATAATATTTCAAGGTGATGATCATTATAGACCACTAAATTATTTCTATAAATCATAGTTTACCAAAACCATATTTTTTGGATTTTGGACGGATGGTAGAATAGTACAAGGTGTTTATATTTAGGATTATAAATATATAATTAGGTGTACGGCTATTTCATATATATAAAAAAATATCAGGTCAGGTAAATAGTCAAATAAACAAATACATGTATTGGAAGTTAATCCTGAAACGGGTTATCGAAAAATGTGAAGGGGCTTTGTGAAAGTGTTTTAATATATTTCAGTAAGGTAAGAATATTATGAGTTATATAGTTTTCTAGAATAAGTTTTTTTGTTTTGCAAGATATTAGTTTTAGTTTAAATAGATGGTTAGAGGTATTTCATGTTGTTAAATAGTTTGCACCCTGCAAAAACATAACTAACATAATCACCAACATGTCACACTTCCACTTAAAAAATATAAATAAAATTATTAATCTAACAATATCGAGGGCTCTTAACCTCCCTGTTGTGGGCCCACCAACAAGTGAACAACCATATGTACTAACTTTGGGCGTGTTTGAGATTGAGTTTAAAAATGTTTATTGGCTTTTTCAAAAAACCATTTCGAAAAGTCTGGATTTGAGGCTTTTAGAAAACAGTTTTAACCATTTTAAAAAACTAAAATAAAAAGGATTTTTGTAATTGCCAAACACATTTTGGCTTATTGGCTTTTTGAAAACATCAAAAATTCAATAAGCATTTTTCAAACTTAATCCCAAACTTGCTCTTTATATTGTTCTTCATTCACAACATGCCTCACTTTCACAAGCTTTAAACCATAAAAATAAAAATTTACAAAAAGGATCACATTTTTGTTTATATAGACCATTTAACCCTTAAGATAACCATACTTTCATTACTGACCAGTCAACCTAATTTAATATACTAGTCATAAACATGTAAAAAATGTACACAAAAAATAAACCAAACTTTGGTACATTAAAGCAACTTGACTCTTGAGCATGTATAGATTTCAAAGCACATGTATTTGTTCAAGAGGAATTAAGTTAATGACTTTTCAACTATAAAAAAGATAATATCATTTTTTTAAATGCTACGATCACTTCATGAAACAAGCGATGGCAAAGCAGCAAGTCTTTCTTTTTTTTCAAAATAAGCCATTTGCAAAAAAAATTAAAAAAAAAGTCAAAACAGGTTACGTGCAAATGAGTTTGGCCAAAATAGGTCACTATAAAAAAGTCAATGAGTTTGTGTATAGATGAGTTTGGGATAAAACGTGTCGTTTTCCAAAAGTCAAAAGGATTCATGTGTAATGAGTTTGAACTAAAATGGGTTAGTTTCAAAAAAGTAAATGGAGGTCGAGAGCAAATTAGTTTGGGCAAAACTGGGCCGTTTAAAAATAGTTAAAACAGGTGCAAGCGCAAATGAGTTTGGGCTAAAGCAAGTCGTTTATAGAAGGGTGAAGGGTCATGCGTGTTTGAGTACAAATGAGCTTGGGATAAAATGCCTGAATTTCACTCAAAAGAACCTTAACACCATTCAATTCTCTCCTAAAGACAAATTTGAAGAGAGAGAGAGAGAGAGAGAGAGAGAGAGAGAGAGAGAGAGAGAGAGAGAGAGATAAAAGTCAAATTTTTATTTATTATATATTAAGATTTTTTTTCTAGTATCAGTTAAAAATTTACCTGAACATAACGGTGGATGAAGCATTTGATGACGCGTCTGTCTGGTCAAACATCATTTGCAAATGAAGTGAGTCAAACATATAATATCCTGATGTTGTTGCACTACCATTTCGTATTTAAATTTTGTATCATCACAAACAATTTCCTTTGGATCTATGCAAGATACAACCATGTTTGTTTCATACTCCATTTTCACTCTGACTTCAATATAGGCACCAAAATTATACAATGACACATTATACAAAATAATTGAAATTAACATACTCACATTCTCTGACATGGATTTAAATATATATGTAAGTCAAGCTAATTAAACCAATTAACAACGAATTTAGATTGAACCTATTTAGAAATCAGAACCACTAATTGTTGTTACAAAGAAATATAATAAATTCTTGAAATTGCACACCTCATACCTTCATAGCCAATATTGCCTTCTCTACCCCCCCCCCCCCCTAACACGATACACAGCTCTCCACTAAAAGAAACAATATATTTCAGGGTAAAAATAATAACGTTAATTCAAATCATCTTAAAATGGTAACTAAATCATATGGTGTATACCTTGTTCCTTTACTTAGCAAGCTACCTTTTTCATGACGCTAGATAAAAACGCTTGTAGTTTAGCTTCCTCTTTAGGTGATGAATAGGCCAAAATCACACAAAGTAAATTGAACAAAATTTATTCAAATTGTATTAAGCACCACATAAACAAATTGTGTGAGATTAATTTAGCTTATAAGAAGTTCTAAGGATTTATGTAGCAAGCTTGAGACAATCTGATAACTGAGGAGTAAAATAGGATCAATTACTAACCACAAAATCACAAATCAACATATGAATTCTATATTGTTTTATCGCAATGACATAACTTGTGATTATAACAATTTGGAATGGAACTTAAAATATCATGAAAATGACCAACAAATATGAAGATGAAACTTAATTGACCCTAACTGAACATATATAATGAACGATTAATAACCATAGGAATTACATACGTTGGTAAACTCTCCTATCTTGAGATGGGCAGCATAACTGAAGAAACACTAACCGGACCCCGGACAGATTACGGGTAACCTGGGGGTTAGATAGATGTTTCCCACGAGGGGTTAGACCCGGCAAGATGGTTCTTCTGATAACCTGCAAAACAGACACCGTGAGCTTGTCACTGAGAAGGGGGGGGGGGTTCCTCCTTGTGACCACCCTCCGGCGTGAGAATCAGACTAGATTGCTCTTTAAATATAAATGTATATTAAGAGATTGCTAGAGCAGATATCAGGTATAAATATAAGATATGTTAAGATATGATGATCATACCATTTGTGGTATTTATAGCCGAAGGTAGGTTTCCAAGGAGGTGTGGCCGGCTGCAATAGTATTCCTGTTCTACCAACAGTGGCCTACGCACGTGCCCTGCTGGTAGTTGGTGGGTAGGCAGCGGCTGATAGTGACCAGGCCTGCTGTGTACTATTCCTTTTCCACCAACTGCCGGCTATGCACGTGGTATGGCAGTAGTTGGTGAGTAGGCAGCGGCTAATAGTGACATACAGTACAGGAACATGCTGCTCGCCATACTGTTGTCAATAAGCTGTCGTATCTTTAGTCAGATCTTTTGCCCATACCTCGTCAGGTACAGTACAGAAGATCTTCTTGTATCGTACGGACTGGCTTATTTGGGCGGGAGTATTCCCCCTCCCGCCCTTGTGCGGGATTGTTCCCCGGCTTTGCTCATTCCTTCAGGTGACACTGAGTGATTGAGAGCTAAGTGCCTTGTGCGTGTAGCCTTGCTGCGCGGGTGGCCTTCCCTGATGGCTTGTATCCGAAGCTGCGGGAACAGGCGGAGTCCTTCACCATTAGGAGGCATTTCCTGCGGGAACAGCTTGCGTACTGCGCGTAAGGACGTCACGTCTCTGAGCATGGTTGGTCCTGCGGATCCAGTTGGTTTCTGCGCAGACGTCCCTTTTCAAGGTGAGTCTTGCGGGTCCAACTGGGCTCTGCTGGGACCTACCTCTTCAAGTCCCCCAGTCCAATGTTCTTCTCATGAGTGTTTAATAAAGTGAGGTGAACTTTTGGACTTAAGCAAAGGGTTTTGAAAAGGGTTTTTTAAGGTTTTCCATGGGGATTCTTCCCGCGGAAGTCCTTGTCACTTGCAGAAATTCCCGACTTTCCTGCTTGATCTTTGGGTATGATGCGGGTAGGTCTGTAACCTCCTCGCAAGTCAGGAGCGTTGAGTCCCACTTGTGTGGATTCTCCATGAGGTTTTGGTAGTTTTGAACATAGTGATCAATTATGTTAAAACCACCAATTCCATCCTGGAGCTTCAAACAATGTAGTTCTCGACGTTCCCGCTATGCGGGGATGTTATTTCCGTTTTCGCGAGCATTGCCCAGAAGATCCTTCTTGGTTTCAATTCCCAGCGGAGCGCTAGGTATGTGAAGGGTTTTGCCTTGACACTGTACCCGCGCTCGTCTTACGGTTACTTTACTTCCAAGGTATTCCTGGCGTCAATTCCCTGCGGGTGCTAGGTATGTGAAGGCTTTTGCCTTAACACTGTACCCGCACCCGTCTTATAGTTACTTGGTTGCCGAGGTATTCTTGGCTTCAATTCCCTGCGGGTGCTAGGTATGTGAAGGTTTTGCCTTAACACTGTACCCGCATCCGTCTTACGGTTACTTGATTGCCAAGTTATTCTTGGCTTCAATTCCCTGCGGGTGCTAGGTATGTGAAGGGTTTTGCCTTAACACTGTACCCGCATCCGTCTTACGGTTATTTGGTTGCCAAGTTATTCTTGGCTTCAATTCCCTGCGGGTGCTAGGTATGTGAAGGGTTTTGCCTTAACACTGTACCCGCATCCGTCTTACGGTTACTTGGTTGCCAAGTTATTCTTGGCTTCAATTCCCTGCGGGTGCTAGGTATGTGAAGGGTTTTGCCTTAACACTGTACCCGCATCCGTCTTACGGTTACTTGGTTGCCAAGGTAAGGGGTATTTTCCCGCTTACTTTTGAATCTTTTTGAATTTTTTTGAAATTCGAAGAGTTAGTGAAAGGATAATAATAGTCCAAACCTCTGAAACGTCGTGCGACGGTTTCTTCTGACTGTGTCAGGACGTGCAGGAAGTTATGGTGACGTGACAGTACATGGTCATTCCAGACGCTTTTTCAGGCGCGTGGGCGCGATTTTTCGGGCGCGTGGCCGCGAAATTAATGGTACGCGTCCTGTCAACAGCTGTTGCCAGCTTGCTTTTTGCCACGTGTCATAGTTTCATTGCACCTTTGATTTCTCTCTCTTCCGCATTAAATTCATCGCATTAATTGCGATTAGTATATAAAGGGGGAGAGGGTTCTTTGTAATCCACACTTTCACTCTTCTCTTCATCTTCAAAATGATTTCCGGCGAATACTCATCTTTTCAGTCGAGCATTCCCTTGAAATCGTTTTCTTCTTTCATCTGCAAGATGTCTTCACGTGATCTCGAGTCTACAGCCGATGACAAGAGTACTGCTGGCGAGTGCCAGTGTGCTCTGCCTGTCGATCTGTATCAGTACGTCGTCAGGAAGTTCATGCTCGAGTCTCTCGAGCCTGAGTTTCCTGAACCCCATCAGACGGTGTACGATGCCCCCAGAGGCAAGATCGGGGTATATGCTGCATTCTTTGTTTATGGGAATCTTAGGTTCCCATTGACAAAGTTTGTTTACCGTGTCCTTGAGAGGCACGGTGTGCACCTGACCGAGGTGCATCCGATGGCGATTGCCAAGATTCGCCACTTCGAGTGGGTCTGTCGGATTCTGGGCATTGAGCCCTATGTTGACCGCCTGATGACCTTCTACTCTTGGAGGTGCATCCAGGGGTGGTATACGTTGATAACCCGGATTAAGGGTTTGAAGATTTGCGCAACCGAGCGCAGTCTTCGTTCGTGGAAGAGGGAGTTCTTCTACATCTCCGCTCGCGCCATCCCCCTTGCCATGAAATTCAAGAATGGGCAAGCACTTCCCAGCCTTCACGCCTCCAACTACCAGGAGGCGGAATGGTTTGCGAAGATATCCCGAGTCCAATCTCCGGTTTACCGGTTTGCGGAGTCCGGGATGGTGATGCTGGGGATGAGCCGGGTGTGGAAGGCTGCGGATGCGCAGAAGATCCCAATCGTCCTTGAATACGGTTCGAACTCTGTTCCTTACGGTATGCTTTGTTTCTTTTTGTTGATTTAGAATTTCTTCTAACTTCTTTCCTGTTTATTTCAGAGAGGAACGACTTGCAGTCGCTCATGTACCCGCGGGAGGCTGACGGTCCCGCTCGGATGGGTACTCGCGCTCTAGACGAGAACGAGTTGCCCATCCTAGAACAAACGGCGGATCGGTTCGTGGAGGTCTATCCGCTAGGCCATGAGATCCTTAGCGCCAGGCGGCCAGGTAAGGCGCTATTCGACCCTCGACCCCTCAATGTTGAAACCTCTGCTGGAATTCCTCTAATCGTATGTTCTGATGAGGAATCCGCAGATGGTCCTCCGTTGGTGCGGAAGAAGAAGGCTGCCGGCGGGAAGGGGAAGGAGAAGGTGGCCTCCACTGCCGATCCGGTGCCTCGGTCTGACTCGGAGACCGAGAGCGAAGAGGTGGCGGGGAATCCCGGTGGTGATAAGACCACCATTTCGGAGGCTGTGACAACTGTCACCGAAGAGCCCAGGATGACAATGGTGAGCGGCGTGAAGAGGCGGCTCCATCGGGTTCATCCCCGCCTGTCCGTACATTTAGGCTCAAAAAAACCCGTAAGTACAAACTTCCTTTATCTTTAACTTCATAGTTTTCCATCATTAATGCTTATCTTCTTTGTGCAGGCGTGGATGTTGACGCATTCCAGGGTGGAGCGCAGAGTATCCCTCCGCCCATGACGGTAGGCTTGGTCAGCCTACCTGAGGCGACGACCCAGGCGCCTGCGCCTGCTTCCGCTGGTTCAGTTGCTCACTCCTTTGAGCCGACTGTTCCAGCTGTGATGACGTCACCGCCGGCTGTGAGTGCTATTTTTATCGCATCTTTCACTGAGCCGGTGGTTACTTTTGCTGCGGATTCCGCGGCGGCGACCGCGGCGGCTTCTACCATGCCTCCGTCATCGGCAACGACGGCCGAACCTTCAGGTATGCATGGGGCTTATCGCCAACCTCTGCCTCCTTCCCATCTGCCTGACCTATTGGATGGATTTCCCTTGGGTTCAGGTGATGGGTTTGGCGGCTATCGGCCTGTTATTGACCCTACAGGTGCGTAGGGTTCTTTTGGCCCATTTTATATATATATTTTTTTATCATCTTTTCCTAACTGCTTTACGTTTTTTGCAGTGTCGGATTCCAATGAAGTGTATGTTCCACGATGGAACATTCGCCGAGGAACAACCCTTCGCACCCCTGTGGAGTGCGTGGAATGGGCTCATCACGCTGCTCCCAGTGGTGCGTTGGGGGAAGCCACAGCTAGCTACCAGGAGGGTAGGCTAACCAATGAGCTTCGGGTTCTCCTGGCCCGGATGCAGCCGCGCGTCGAGCTGCTTTGTCGTGAAAACGACAAGTTAAAAGCAGCTCGCATTAAAGAAGTAGCTCAGGCGCGGGCTGTCCGGGAGGAGAACCAAAGGCTTACCGCAGCTGCTGCGGAAAAGGAGAAGGCCTTCAAGGCCCTCGAGGTTGAAGTTCAGGCCTGGCTCGAGGCCCGTTCCAAGGCTGCCCAAGCTGTTAATGAACAGCTTCGGCTGGCTAAGGAAACTGCAAGGAACGCAACCGAGAGGGCCACCAAGGCTGAAGCTGCTGCTGAGCCTCTACGCGTGGAGAATGAAGAGCTTAAAGCCAAATTAGAGGCTCTCCAGCAGGCTCATGATGCCTTGGCGATGGAAGACGCCAAAAAGCTCCAGGAGATCTTGGACCAGAGGGGGGTGCTTGACCATACTGAGCGGAAGCTAAAGGGCGTCGAAGAGGCTGCGGCTAAAGAAGTGTTGCTTGCCAACCTCAACAAGTGTGAAGCCGAACGCGCCCGTAACGAAGCTCAAGCTGCCCTCCAAGAAGCTTTGGTTGCCAAGGAATGGCTTCTTCGAGAAGCGTTGTCTCAGGTATGCTTTTCATTTCTTTACGCTTTTCTTTGTAAATAGAAAAGGTTCTGATACTTGTAGGTTGTGCATCGGGTCTTCTCAGAGACGTCTTATGACGATGCTATGAGCGCAGCCCTCAACGCTTCTCACGAGGATGGGGAAAAGGCCGGCTTCCTGCTTGGTCTAGGGTTCGTTGAGAAAGGCATCCCGCCTTCCAACTTCCCTTTGTACAATGTTGATACTGAAGCTGTTTACGACCAAGCAGTGAATCAGTATGCCGCCTTCCCGCATCCGGTGGTGGAGAAGGTGAACCAAGTTGCTGCTGCTGATGATGGGCTAGCTATCCTTAAAGCTTTCCTTGAACTGCCACGCTCTACTGACGGTGCTGGTCCAAGTGGAAGCGGCCCTGAAGCCTGATCCTGAAGATCCCTTCCCACTGCTAGGATAGATTTAGCTTGTATAGATTTATTTTCTTGTAGGCGGGTAGTTACCCGGCCATTCTTATAATGAATATTATGAAATATAAATCTTTGTGCGGGTAAGACCGCTACTTTCTCTGGATTCCTTGCTTTATAAACGTTATATGACTTGCATACTTTAGTTTAAATTAGCAATTTTCCAAGTGTAGAATAAGTTAACCTTTGAACGTGGTAGATAATAGGTTGAAGTTTTGCTTCCTCTTTCGTGATTGTGCGGGTAGGACCGTCACTTGCACTTAGTAGGATGGCTAAACTTTACCTACATCTGACCTGCGTGTAGGTTTTCCTCATCTTTTCTGAGGATAAGTTAACCTTTGAACGTGGTAGATAATAGGTGTGAAGTTTTGCTTCCTCTTTCGTGATTGTGCGGGTAGGACCGTCACTTGCACTTAGTAGGATGGCTAAACTTTACCTATATCTGACCTGCGTGTAGGTTTTCCTCATCCTTTTTGAGGATAAGTTAACCTTTGAACGTGGTAGATAATAGGTGTGAAGTTTTGCTTCCTCTTTCATGATTGTGCGGGTAGGACCGTCACTTGCACTTAGTAGGATGGCTAAACTTTACCTATATCTGACCTGCGTGTAGGTTTTCCTCATCCTTTTTTGAAATTTCTAAGTGTTTAGGATAAGTTAACCTTTGAACGTGGTAGATAATAGGTTTAAGTTTTGCTTCCTCTTTCGTGATTGTGCGGGTAGGACCGTCACTTGCACTTAGTAGGATGGCTAAACTTTACCTATATCTGACCTGCGTGTAGGTTTTCCTCATCCTTTTGTTAGAAATTCTCTGTTTTGAGTAACCGTTCGACGCGCGGTTGTTAATAGGTTAGTGTTCAGTTTCCTCTCATGATTCATGCGGATAGACCGGCACTTTCATTTAGTGGGACTGAACTTTTCCCCTTCAACTGACCTGCGTGAAGGTTTGCCGTTTTTTGGGTTTATGCGGGTTTTGCCGCCTTCCCCACGCAACGACTTTCCACGTATTTATGTATGCGGTGAAAACCGGCATCAGTGTTGATAGTTAAAAGTATAAATGTAAAATCATCAGCGTCGATGTTCTAAGGAGAATCATTTCCATTAGAAGTGGCTCTGGGCCTTTTCTTTACAAATTTGGAATTGATTTACATGCAAACTGTGTAATTGAGCTCCCTTCCATGTTGGGATGGGAGTGCCATCGAGCCGATACGCACCTGGTTCGGGATCTCGTTCTTTACGCAGCATGTAGTCTCCACATTGAAGCTGGAATTTTATTCGTGTTTTCCCCAGCTGGGGTTCTACACGCATCAGCCTGCTCAGCGTTCATTGCGCCACGAGGTGCGCGAGCGTCCCATCTCTGACAAATGATTCGACCATGTCCTTTACGTCTATGCATTCTTCGGTGTTGTGGCCTTTTGTCCTGTGAAAGTCACAGTATTTGCTCCGATCAGCATTGTGACGATGTCGGATTATCTGAGGCTTTGGCCATGGGAGCTCCTCAGTAGCGAATATCTCGGTGACGCTTTTGGTGAGCGGCGTCTATCTGGAGTTCTTGTTTGACTGTACGTTATCCCTTCCGCCTAACCGATGCTGCAAGCCGGATGAGGTGTCAAAGTTTACCCTTGACTGCCAAATGCCTAGCTTCCGCTTTTTGTTTAATCGGGCGGTAAGGACGTTGTCTTCTCTTGTTTTCTGGGTGTAGAGGTTTGTGCTCTGTGGGAGATCTCTACCCAGTTGCTTCTCCGTTTCCGCAAAGCGTTTAGCTGCTGTCATGATGGCATCCCATGTGGATGGCATGCCATCTTTACCCGTTAAGGTGCGGATGAGCTCTGGGTCGTTCGCGCCCTGAATAAAAGCAGCGCGAACAAGATCTTCGCTAATGTTACCCAGACTTAGCTTCTTCGAGTTGAAGCGAGTGATGAAGTCTAGCAAAGATTCATCTTCCTCTCGAATGCATTTGAGGATTGTCCATTGCTCCTCGGTATACTTTCTTTGCTGGCTGAAGTGTTGGCTAAACTTCTGTTGGAAGTCTGCCCAGTCGTAGATGTGGTTGACCGGTAGACGATCGAACCATGCTCTAGCAGCCCCAACAAGCGTCATTTGGAACATGTAACACCACGTAGGTTCCGTCCAACTACTGACGGTTGCCCCCGTTATGAATCTGTTCAAATGATCATCTGGGTCAGATATACCATCATATGTGCCTATGCTGGACATTTGTTTGGCACTTTTTGGGGCGATTGCTTCTGCAATGTCCCTTGCAAATTTGGACGTTCCCGCATTTGCCACAGTTGGTCTGAATGTTTTGGAGAAGTCACGTGGACTTCCACCTGTGTTTTTTGGTTTGAAGGCTTCTCCAAAATGCCTTCTCGGTTGGGAGTCCGTTTCCTTACGCTTCCCTTTTGCCCTATGGCGAGGGTTCGCGTCGGAGTCGGACTCCTCCGAGTCATCGTCCAAGTATTCGAATTCGTCAGCCTGTTGGACGGAACGCAAGCGTTCGTCCAACTCAGCTTGGAATTCCTTTTGACGTGCCTCCGCCCATGCCTTAACTTCATCGAGTGTTTGGCGGGGGAGTCTTGTTCGTTTCTCTAACTGGGTATCGGTGATTCCCAGTGAGCGATTATTTACTGCACTTGCCCCAGCTTGGGTAACTGGGGTAGTGTTCGTAAAATTTACTTCACTTGCCCCGGCTTGGGTAACCGGTGTAGTGTTTGTAAAAACTGTGTAGCCGGTATTCCCCCCAGTAGCTGGGGTTGTGGTTACCGGAGTTTCTTTAACCATCTTTCCAGAAGTTTGAAAAAATTGGAGAAAAATGAAGTTCTAGCTTTATGCACGGATGGCGCCAATGAAGAAACACTAACCGGACCCCGGACAGATTACGGGTAACCTGGGGGTTAGATAGATGTTTCCCACGAGGGGTTAGACCCGGCAAAGATGGTTCTTCTGATAACCTGCAAAACAGACACCGTGAGCTTGTCACTGAGAAGGGGGGGGTTCCTCCTTGTGACCACCCTCCGGCGTGAGAATCAGACTAGATTGCTCTTTAAATATAAATGTATATTAAGAGATTGCTAGAGCAGATATCAGGTATAATATGATAAGATA
Source organism: Bidens hawaiensis (assembly GCF_021521415.1). NCBI lineage: Eukaryota > Viridiplantae > Streptophyta > Magnoliopsida > Asterales > Asteraceae > Bidens > Bidens hawaiensis. The sequence continues at coordinate 13,270 of NW_027504328.1, forward strand.
TGTTAAGATATGATGATCATACCATTTGTGGTATTTATAGCCGAAGGTAGGTTTCCAAGGAGGTGTGGCCGGCTGCAATAGTATTCCTGTTCTACCAACAGTGGCCTACGCACGTGCCCTGCTGGTAGTTGGTGGGTAGGCAGCGGCTGATAGTGACCAGGCCTGCTGTGTACTATTCCTTTTCCACCAACTGCCGGCTATGCACGTGGTATGGCAGTAGTTGGTGAGTAGGCAGCGGTTAATAGTGACATACAGTACAGGAGCATGCTGCTCGCCATACTGTTGTCAATAAGCTGTCGTATCTTTAGTCAGATCTTTTGCCCATACCTCGTCAGGTACAGTACAGAAGATCTTCCCGTATCGTACGGACTGGCTTATTTGGGCGGGAGTATTCCCCCTCCCGCCCTTGTGCGGGATTGTTCCCGGCTTTGCTCATTCCTTCAGGTGACACTGAGTGATTGAGAGCTAAGTGCCTTGTGCGTGTAGCCTTGCTGCGCGGGTGGCCTTCCCTGATGGCTTGTATCCGAAGCTGCGGGAACAGGCGGAGTCCTTCACCATTGGGAGGCATTTCCTGCGGGAACAGCTTGCGTACTGCGCGTAAGGACGTCACGTCTCTGAGCATGGTTGGTCCTGCGGATCCAGTTGGTTTCTGCGCAGACGTCCCTTTTCAAGGTGAGTCTTGCGGGTCCAACTGGGCTCTGCTGGGACCTACCTCTTCAATAACTCTCCAAGTTTCTGTTGATACGAAATTACAACACATAACGATGAATTGATCCAGTAGCAAAAAAAAACTTAATTGTTCTAATAGATCAATCAACTAATTTAGGAATGGTTGAAAAAGCCCTAAAAGTCGAACCTATATGTCGAGGTAGGATTGTGAGCGATGCCCAATTTGAGTATAACTGAACCAATAGAAACCCATCTTGATTCTATCTGATTTCAAAATTCAACTACAAAATCATTAATTTCACAATTCAACAACAAAATCAAATGGAATTAGTTTACATATAGAAGAAAGAGTGAAGAAATCTTAGGGATGAACACTACCTAATGAAGATGTGCTAATCCATCTCTGAAGTGAAAGAATAACCAGAAGACGATGGTGGGAGAGAATAATAAGGAATTGGTTGTGGGAGTTTTCATGGAGTTTCATAACTTCCTTAATTATTATTTTTTAACTGTTTATTCATTTAGGTTTTAAAAAATTATATTTTTTATGCTTTAAAGACTTGTAAATGGATGCAGCTACGACTTGTACTTTACAATCCGCATCTAAGTTTTGAATGAAATTTATATCAAAACGTAGATAAAATTAAGAACGTTGCAACGACATGTTTGAGTTTTTTTTAAAACACAATATACTCAAAGATATCAAAGAAATAGTAAAAAAATAATATATTTAAGGAATATATTGAGAAAGATGAAGGATGAAAAGTAAACATTAGTACTCGCTACAAGGTATGGTGCCGAGGGGAGTTTCTTTAACTCCGCCTAGTTACTAAAAATTATTCAAAGGTGGTCAACATTACTCAGAATCGCATCTAGTTGGTTAACTTGGGTCTATTTTCACTTAAAAAAACAACATAATTCATATTTCTAAAATATTAAAGAACGAATATCATTTTTTAATTAACGATTAACATTTTTTAGAATAATTTAGTGTATTTATATTGATATTCACTTATTTTGTTATAAATATTAGTAAGCTTATGATATTTGAAATATATATTACCCAAAAATTAATTTTCCTTATATTTATAATGTCCGAGTACTCCCTCTAAGGGGGTCGGCCGCCTAGCGATTTTTGCAACATTGGCTTAAATATACAAAAAAAGAAATCAAAGATGAAGGGAATAAAATGTAATTATATATTACCAAAATCATGTACGTATGATGGTTTTGCTTAAAAGACTTTTTTAATCCTTAAAATTCAAAATTTGATGCAATATGAGTTGTACTTGTAGCAACAAGTTAAGTACCTCTTAAAATTTAAGAGGTCCTTGACTTGTGCTTTATATATAGTAGAGATAGAGATGAGTCTAAGCTAAAATAAAGTCCTCAAAGTAAATATGAATCCGCTGCTCAATGAACCTGACAGTGAAATATGACGAAATTTTCTTCTTCTTCTTCTTCTTCCTTTTTTTTTAACATGTCAAGTATGACAACGACAATCTCCAAACACCCCTGTGTAAAGCCCCGAACCCGGTAGCCTTACTTTAGCGTCGGATTTACTCATAAACACAGTTCTTACAAATTAGAGTTCATTAAAACTTCGCGGAATATAAAAGCTTTCATTAAACATTTCATAACAAAACACGTCTTGTCTTAAAACATCATGTTGTCTTTCAAAATAAACGAAACATTAAACTTAAAAGTCTTGAGTCTTCCGATGCCAGCCTCTTATTCTGTGCCACGTGTCTCCTCAAGCGAGCTGCCTCTTCCTACTCACATGCGTGCATACTAAAAGTCAGCTACGCTGAGTGAGTTCTAGTTAATCAGGCAACATACAATTTATTCCCATATATTTCTTCCCGTATCTGAAGACACATATTACTACCTTAACCTCGTATAAATATCCATAGGAGGATCGTCACGTAATATCTATTAAAAGAACCATTACCATTACCATACTATATATAATTTCCATAGGAGGAACACTCTGTATACTTTCCATAGAAGGAACACTATACTTTCCATAGAAGGAACACTATACTTTCCATAGAAGGAACACTATCTATAAGTTATTATTTAATATCCATGTAAGGAGCTAATCACTTCCTTGACGATATGTGCAATATCCGAAGATCGTTCACGTACCGACAAGCTTTCATTCATAATGTTCATACATCATCCTTACATTACATACAATATTAATATCTTTATTTATATCCTGACAGTACGTGCAATATCCGAAGATCGTTCACGTACCGTCAAGCAATCAATCGTATCTATCACATATATCATACACGGCATACACTTACCATTTAAGGTAAGTGTATTAACTATCACATTGAGTATGCACACAGCCCCGAAAACATAACAAGGAATGGGGCTAGAAACTCACCTGAACTCTGCTTCTTCCTCTGGTAGCTGTAAATCCCTTCTTTAACTGAGCTCGGCTGACTGTACAAGTTACACGTATCAATACTCGCCTGATCTAATCTGGTGGCCTAGTATTAGCTTACTTTAACTTATCGCTTTTAATTTATTTTCTAATCGAACTTGGCTTTAGGCGAAGTTAAACCTCAGGCGAACTTGGCTTTAGGCGAAGTTAAACCTCAGGCGAACTTGGCTTTAGGCGAAGTTAAACCTTAGGCGAACTTAGCTTTACAGCGAAGTTGTCATCAGGCGAACTTAACTTTACACCGAAGTTGCCATCAGGCGAACTTAGCTTGCAGGCGAAGTTCATCAGGCGAACTTAGCTTGCAGGCGAAGTTCATCGCTTTGAAGGCGAAGTTGCCCAGATGCAGGCGAAGTTGCCCAGACAGCCGCTGTTCGGTTTCTTTCCAGCATTTTGAGCGATTTTAACACCCTTTCTATGGTTCAATATCACCCACTACGCTTCCCGACCATTTTCGGTCGCTTATACACTAAAAAGCTTGGATCTTTAAACTTCAAAGATCAAGAATCATACCTTTTTGAGCTTGTTTGGATCTCGTTTAACTTGTTAACACAACTAATCGCTCTCTCTCTCTCTCTCGGATCTGCCCGTTCCTCTCCTCGGATCTGCCCGGTTTCGGCCGCCGGCGAAGTTGTGGTGTATGTGTGTGTTTTTGGAGTGTGTTTGGATAATGATAGAAATGAAGATATTTTGGGGTGCTAGGGTATTTATATCTCTGAAATCCCATGGACCTAAGGCCCATTCTCTTTTAACCCATCTCTATTAATCCAAGTCCATAACCCACATCCATTACCCAACACTAGCCCGACCCATACCAACTCATATTCTATTATTTATTTCCTGATAACCCGAGTAAACTTTCCATCAATTATTAAGTAATATAATTAATATTATTTTGGAAATTTCGGGATGTTACACCCTGATACTATATCGTCAACCAAAAACAAGCTAGTTTCACTTGCCGTCGATCAGGTTATCCATCGAGACCTAATATGCTTTAAACAAATACACTAATCTAACTTATACACTATACATAGTATAACTACAGAAAAGCAACAACCAACAAGAAGCTTAGAGGCGAAAACCACCACATAGGCAAGACGGAGGAAGTGTGATGACTTACGGTAGTGGTTACCAGATATCTTTTGCAAAACTAAATATATATAACTAGGTTATGTACCCGTGTCTTACACGGGCTGGACAACTTAAATTTTGTAAGTGATAACTTTTGATAAATAAAGTTAAGTAATACATTAAGTAAGTCCGAAATTTAATTATAACTACTATTCACAAACTTAAAAATAAATATTAATCTCTAAATACTTTCGATACAACATTAGATAATACACTAAAAATATGGTAGCAAGTAAAATAGTATTATGAGAACATAAACGGTACAATCAAAACAATACGAACCAACCATCAATAGAAGAAAACGTTCGATTAGTTGAATAATGTACAGTAAAGAAGAATGAATAAGGTTTTGATCGACAAAATATGGATAAAAAGAAAGATATTACGGTTAAAGGTGAAAAGAAGACGAGTCGGGTTCAATTAAAGATCCACGTGTTTTTAACAATTAACCCGTTGAATAATGAAAATGTTCAGTTTATAAAAATGCTTTATAAACAAACCTAACGTTTTTCAAAAATATAAAATACGTTTTGTAAAAGCAATTAGAGAAATTATTAAACAAAAAATATATAAATAGAACTTTAAAAAGTATTTATAATTAATGTATAATTAATAGGAGAAAGAAGCGGGAAAAAAAATAAAAATGCATAAGAGAATGATATGTGCCATTAGAAAACTTTTATTTATTATATAGTATAGATTTATGTAGAACCTTGTATTTTGTATATAACATACATACCTACAAAAGTTATATTAAATGTCATCTGTGCAAATTGATATAATAATTTAATTTTGAGATAACATATTAAATGTCAGGTTCCATGTAAGGAGCGGGTAGCGTACTAGCGCCATAATGTTTTTCAAACGGGTCCCTAGCTTTAATCAAATGACGTTATTTTAATAATCTCGTAAAGATAACGTTAAAAGTGACGGAAAGTTAATCAGGCATATCATGTGGTGGCGTTGATAGCCGAAAGACAAGGGTACATGCACTAATCGGTCAGTGTTCAGATGGTTGAGTGTTATGTGTGTTTTATGTCTAAGGCTTGGTGCAAAACTACTATCGAGTCGGGTGTCTCACCGGAAACAGTCTCTATATCCCTATGAGATAGAGGAAAGGCAGTCTACATCTTACCCTCCTCAGACCCTACCATAGCTTTGCTATTGGTAAGATATACTGAGTACGATGATGATGATGACTGATGTCTATAAAAACTCAAGGTTAGTGCGTGAGTTTCACCTAAAAATATTCTAAGTGACTTAGACACACGTTATTATCTTTATCGTTCATCTAAAACTTTATTCAAAACCTTCGTCCCTCTCAGAATAGTTTTTTTTAATGGCTTTAGCGTAACCAGTTGTCAGAGACTTCGAAAGACTTAACACCATGCAACCCATCTTACCCGAGTACAAATTCTAAAACACCAGTACACCCCCTTGCCTCACAATTAACTCAAATAGCAGTAAAACATGTGCCTTTCCCAGAAATCAAGCCCAACACCCCTTTAGGTAAAAGTGTAAAACACACCTAACAAACCGACCAACCAATTTTGTTAACCCTTTCACATCATTATCTTCATCGTCATCTTTTATATTTTTTGTACAAGGCCCCTTTCTATTTCTGTTTTCCTGACACCTGGTTTGTACTCTACATTTTACACCCGACTTCATCTTCTATAAATACGACCACCATCACCGCAATTGATAACAGACTCAAATTCATTGCCTTGCTCAAACCAATTCATAGTCGGATCATCACAAGAAAGAACAAACAGGTATCCTAGTTTGCTTACGCAATTTAAATTTATCTGTCATGTATAAACTTAAGCTCCATCTATTGGGTTGGATTTTAAAACGGCATATTCCATTCTAGTCTAATAAAAAAGCAAAACGCTACCAGCATACCTATCACCTTCCTTTTGTTTATTGCATTGCATGCAGTCATGTACGTTATCCCTTTCCTTATAATACTCTTACCACCTTACTTTTGATATTACAATACATCCTTTGTTAGAAAAGTATAAACTATAAACTAAATATTTAAGTATACGGGTCTTTGTGTTATTTTAGAAAATACATTTTATGTTTTATTTTTATTTGTAAAATCTCTAGGGGTTACTATGTATTTATGCTAAATTTGGTGATGATTCTAGGGTTATATAAACCCCCACCATCACTGGAAGAAGTTTGTACCTGAAAAACAATTGCAAAGCAAAGTATATTATCAAATTCTTTGTGTTTATTGCAATATGAATTTGCCAACATCCTTAATCATAGTTCATAACTTAAACATAATAAATTCTCAGTCATAACCATGGAAAACCAAGCAGAGATCATGCTCCCTTTGCCGTATCAGGGTCACATAATAGCCAATGTACTCCACTCAAAAGGCTTTACCATCACCATCCTTGCCTCCACCTTTAACAAACCGAAAACCGCCAACTACCCCCACTTCACCTTCAAATTTGTCCTTGACAGCACCTATACACATGATGAACAACTTGATTCAAAAGCAGCCTTAGATGTCTCGGCGGCTTTTTCTAAAATGAAGTCGTTAAATAAATATTTTGAAGGTCAGTTACGCCACCTGTTAGGAATTGGCGGCCAAAGATGAACCACCCGTCACATGTTTTATTGCCGATGCGCTCTTGTACTCTGCTCAACCGGTCACAAAGAGCCTTAAACTCCCCGGACTTGTTTTGAGGACAAGTAGCATCTTTTGCTATTTGGTGTATGCTGCAATACCTCGTCTTCAAGATGCTGGTTACTTCAATCCTTCACATAACAAAAGTAAGTTATGACATACTTATTGTCCCATTTCCTTCTTAACAAACAATAATCTTCATAATCATCTTCTTCTTAATTCTAATATAAAATTATTTGCTTCAAGATCTGGAAGAACAACTAGCAGGGTTCCTGTCCTGAAAGCGAAAGACATTGTAAAGATGATGAACTTCAGGAGAGGGAGCGACGACTCGGAAGAGGTGATCAGTAACATGGTACAGCAAACAAAATCATGTCCTGGAATCATCTGGAACTCTGTCCAGGAACTGGAGGTACACGAGTTTCAAACCATTCTCCAAGACATTCCAGAGTCTCCAAGTTTCATGATCCCATTCCACAACTATTTCACAGCAGCGCCAAGCAGCTTAAAAGACCAAGATAGAGTTCTATCTTGGATATAGGAAAAAAATCGAATTCAAATAACCTATCCAGACAACTATATATAATAACGTATTAGATCTGATGAACACCTCTAGGTCAACCCATTTGCTTCCTTTAGGATTGACCTTTACAATTCAAGTGTTTAAGGTGCCTTTGTTTGTTCATAATGCCCATTTTATTGCAATATAAGTATTCAAATGATGATGAATACTTGCAAAGCTTTGTTATAG
>NW_027504329.1:0-18031 GCF_021521415.1 Bidens hawaiensis
ACCATGCTCAGAGAACCTTACGCGCAGTACGCCAGCTGTACCCGCAGGGAAAGCCTCCCAATGGTGAAGTACCCCGCCTGTTCCCGTAGTTGCGGATACAAGCCATCAGGGAAGGCTACCCGCACTAACAGCAAGGCTACACGCACAAGGCACTAGCTACTTCAGTAGTCACATGAAGGAATGAGCAAGGCGGGAATTCTCCCGCCTAAATGAGCCAGTCCGTATGCTTCTGGAAGATCTTTTGTACTATACCTACTAAGGTATGGGCAGAACAGACGATTTGACAAGAACAGCCCATGAACCAATCACAGGGTGACAGCTCACCGACAACAGTACGAGGAGGAGCACCCTCTAGTACTGTTTGTCACTATTAGCCGCTGCCTACTCACCAACCCTTACGATGGGACGTGCGCAGCCTACAGTTGGTGGAACAGTGCGTAGCCGACAGTAAAGGAACAGTGTACAGCCGACCTTGTTACTGTCGGCCGTAGCCTATCCACCAACCAGCATGGCCTGTGCGTAGTCCACTGTTGGTGGAACAGGAATACTATTCAGCCGGCTGTACCTTCTAGGAAACCTACATTCGGCTATAAATACTCCAACACCTTGGAATGGTAAGGACATCATCTGATATCTCAATCTTATCTAGCAATCTCTTAATATACACTTATATTCAGAGCAATCTAGTCTGATTCTCACGCCGGAGGGTGGTCACAAGGAGGAACCCCCCCCCTTCTCAGTGACGAGCTTACGGTGTCTGTTTTGCAGGTCCCTTGAAGAACAACCTTCTCTGCTGGACCTCATCCTCGTGGGAAACATTACTTAACCCCCAGATTATCTATAATCTGCCAGGGTTCACTTAGTGTTTCTTCATATTCCATTGGTGGATGCTTAGATCAATGAATTTATGTTGAATTTAGAATCGACATCGCAATAAAAAGATTTATGGCTTTTGTCATCGAATAGTTGTGGTTCCTTTTAATTCTATACAACTTGCCAAAAGAACCTTTTAACTCGGAATAATTTGTCGAATCAGATTTTACGATCATTTTTTGATTTTCCAAATTGAAAAACAAATATTTTATTCTTAGTGTATAATAACTTTTGAAAATAAGATACGTGATCGAATATTTTTGGCATATAGAAAAAACGTAAAATTCTTAAAATTTATAAAAATTCCACGTCTTAAATATCATTATTTATATACAATATCTCTTTGACCTCGATGCATCTAAAATTTGGAGTCTAATGACAACATAATTTGTCACAATTGGTTTTCACCTCACTAGTCATTACCTCCCTTGGTCCCCTTGTTATTGATGAAATTAGCAACTCCCACCTCCACAACATTCTTTAAATTTGGCATATATATACACATACACAATATATATATATATATATATATATATATATATATATATATATATATATATATATATTGTATATATTAGCGTGCTAAATGTGATAATCAGGTAGAGTAATTATGTTGTAAACATAATTACTCTACCTGATTCTCACATTTAGCACGTTAACTTCATTTGTATTTGATACAAAATGAAAGTATTCTCTAATTATAAACTATGTGATATTCAAAAAGGGTTAACAAAACAACTTATTATCCGTTTACCTTTTATTTCAATACACACCACTTTTTTTTATGAATGAAGTGTGTAATGCGTAATTGAACTCTTTATAAACAAATTATTATTATTATTATTATTATTATTATTACATTGTTAATTTAAAGTTATATTTAAAAGGATATGATGTCACTTTAGAAACACATATGCAAAGAAAAAAAAACATTTTATATATATAGTGCTTACTAAGTAAGGTAAATATTGTAGTTTAATTATTTAAATCAAGAAAAATGTTAAAGCAAATATACTTGTATAGTAGACAATGACTGATTATTAGTTTTATATTTCATTGGTGGATGCTTAGATCAATGAATTTATGTTGAATTTAGAATCGACATCTCAATAAAAAGATTTATGGCTTTTGTCATCGAATAGTTGTGGTTCCTTTTAATTCTATACAACTTGCCAAAAGAACCTTTTAACTCGGAATAATTTGTCGAATCAGATTTTACGATCATTTTTTGATTTTCCAAATTGAAAAACAAATATTTATTCTTAGTGTATAATAACTTTTGAAAATAAGATACGTGATCGAATATTTTTGGCATATAGAAAAAACGTAAAATTCTTAAAATTTATAAAAATTCCACGTCTTAAATATCATTATTTATATACAATATCTCTTTGACCTTGATGCATCTAAAATTTGGAGTCTAATGACAACATAATTTGTCACAATTGGTTTTCACCCTCACTAGTCATTACCTCCCTTGGTCCCCTTGTTATTGATGAAATTAGCAACTCCCACCTCCACAACATTCTTTAAATTTGGCATATATACACACATACACACAATATATATATGTATATATATATATATATATATATATATTGTATATATTAGCGTGCTAAATGTGATAATCAGGTAGAGTAATTATGTTGTAAACATAATTACTCTACTTGATTCTCATATTTAGCACGTTAATTTCATTTGTATTTGATACAAAATGAAAGTATTCTCTAATTATAAACTGTGTGATATTCAAAAAGGGTTAACAAAACAACTTATTATCTGTTTACCTTTTATTTCAATACACACCACTTTTTTTTATGAATGAAGTGTGTAATGCGTAATTGAACTCTTTATAAACAAATTATTATTATTATTATTATTATTATTATTAATTTAAAGTTATATTTAAAAGGATATGATGTCACTTTAGAAACACATATGCAAAGAAAAAAAAACATTTTATATATATAGTGCTTACTAAGTAAGGTAAATATTGTAGTTTAATTATTTAAATCAAGAAAAATGTTAAAGCAAATATACTTGTATAGTAGACAATGACTGATTATTAGTTTTATATTCCATTGGTGGATGCTTAGATCAATGAATTTATGTTGAATTTAGAATCGACATCGCAATAAAAAGATTTATGGCTTTTGTCATCGAATAGTTGTGGTTCCTTTTAATTCTATACAACTTGCCAAAAGAACCTTTTAACTCGGAATAATTTGTCGAATCAGATTTTACGATCATTTTTGATTTTCCAAATTGAAAAACAAATATTTTATTCTTAGTGTATAATAACTTTTGAAAATAAGATACGTGATCGAATATTTTTGGCATATAGAAAAAACGTAAAATTCTTAAAATTTATAAAAATTCCACGTCTTAAATATCATTATTTATATACAATATCTCTTTGACCTCGATGCATCTAAAATTTGGAGTCTAATGACAACATAATTTGTCACAATTGGTTTTCACCCTCACTAGTCATTACCTCCCTTGGTCCCCTTGTTATTGATGAAATTAGCAACTCCCACCTCCACAACATTCTTTAAATTTGGCATATATATACACATACACAATATATATATATATATATATATATATATATATATATATATTGTATATATTAGCGTGCTAAATGTGATAATCAGGTAGAGTAATTATGTTGTAAACATAATTACTCTACCTGATTCTCACATTTAGCACGTTAACTTCATTTGTATTTGATACAAAATGAAAGTATTCTCTAATTATAAACTATGTGATATTCAAAAAGGGTTAACAAAACAACTTATTATCCGTTTACCTTTTATTTCAATACACACCACTTTTTTTTATGAATGAAGTGTGTAATGCGTAATTGAACTCTTTATAAACAAATTATTATTATTATTATTATTATTATTATTATTATTATTATTATTATTATTATTATTACATTGTTAATTTAAAGTTATATTTAAAAGGATATGATGTCACTTTAGAAACACATATGCAAAGAAAAAAAAACATTTTATATATATAGTGCTTACTAAGTAAGGTAAATATTGTAGTTTAATTATTTAAATCAAGAAAAATGTTAAAGCAAATATACTTGTATAGTAGACAATGACTGATTATTAGTTTTATATTTCATTGGTGGATGCTTAGATCAATGAATTTATGTTGAATTTAGAATCGACATCGCAATAAAAAGATTTATGGCTTTTGTCATCGAATAGTTGTGGTTCCTTTTAATTCTATACAACTTGCCAAAAGAACCTTTTAACTCGGAATAATTTGTCGAATCAGATTTTACGATCATTTTTTGATTTTCCAAATTGAAAAACAAATATTTTATTCTTAGTGTATAATAACTTTTGAAAATAAGATACGTGATCGAATATTTTTGGCATATAGAAAAAACGTAAAATTCTTAAAATTTATAAAAATTCCACGTCTTAAATATCATTATTTATATACAATATCTCTTTGACCTTGATGCATCTAAAATTTGGAGTCTAATGACAACATAATTTGTCACAATTGGTTTTCACCCTCACTAGTCATTACCTCCCTTGGTCCCCTTGTTATTGATGAAATTAGCAACTCCCACCTCCACAACATTCTTTAAATTTGGCATATATACACACATACACACAATATATATATGTATATATATATATATATTGTATATATTAGCGTGCTAAATGTGATAATCAGGTAGAGTAATTATGTTGTAAACATAATTACTCTACTTGATTCTCACATTTAGCACGTTAATTTCATTTGTATTTGATACAAAATGAAAGTATTCTCTAATTATAAACTGTGTGATATTCAAAAAGGGTTAACAAAACAACTTATTATCTGTTTACCTTTTATTTCAATACACACCACTTTTTTTTATGAATGAAGTGTGTAATGCGTAATTGAACTCTTTATAAACAAATTATTATTATTATTATTATTATTATTATTAATTTAAAGTTATATTTAAAAGGATATGATGTCACTTTAGAAACACATATGCAAAGAAAAAAAAACATTTTATATATATAGTGCTTACTAAGTAAGGTAAATATTGTAGTTTAATTATTTAAATCAAGAAAAATGTTAAAGCAAATATACTTGTATAGTAGACAATGACTGATTATTAGTTTTATATTCCATTGGTGGATGCTTAGATCAATGAATTTATGTTGAATTTAGAATCGACATCGCAATAAAAAGATTTATGGCTTTTGTCATCGAATAGTTGTGGTTCCTTTTAATTCTATACAACTTGCCAAAAGAACCTTTTAACTCGGAATAATTTGTCGAATCAGATTTTACGATCATTTTTTGATTTTCCAAATTTTAAAACAAATATTTTATTCTTAGTGTTTAATAACTTTTGAAAATAAGATACGTGATCGAATATTTTTGGCATATAGAAAAAACGTAAAATTCTTAAAATTTATAAAAATTCCACGTCTTAAATATCATTATTTATATACAATATCTCTTTGACCTCGATGCATCTAAAATTTGGAGTCTAATGACAACATAATTTGTCACAATTGGTTTTCACCCTCACTAGTCATTACCTCCCTTGGTCCCCTTGTTATTGATGAAATTAGCAACTCCCACCTCCACAACATTCTTTAAATTTGGCATATATATACACATACACACAATATATATATATATATATATATATTGTATATATTAGCGTGCTAAATGTGATAATCAGGTAGAGTAATTATGTTGTAAACATAATTACTCTACTTGATTCTCACATTTAGCACGTTAATTTCATTTGTATTTGATACAAAACCTATATATATTATATGAGACATGGGCAACTATGACACCTATTTTTTAAATAATTTACAACATGTAAAACATAAGGTACATCTTCTATAGCATGTAAGATATGAGCAAACTTGTCCATTAAAGAATATGCATAGATATAGTTGCAACATTGTTCGTCAACTTTTGTAAATTTTAAAATTAGTTACATGTTTGAAACTTAATCTTTACCTTTTAATTTTAATTGTAAACTAACTTCTCACCAATGATTTTCCAACGACCGTAACTTTTTTTATACGTTAAATATTTTTTTAGATTACACCATAAAAATGAGCATTTTATTGTGTTTAATTTGGGTATGGTATTGTTATAGTTTTTTTCAATTAAATCATTTTTTACATATTACGTATGGGTGTTCAGAATTCGGTTTAAACGGTTTCTAAGTTAAATCGCGAGCCAAACCGTTGGTTCGATTTTTTGTCATTAAAAACCGAAACTGGACCTTTGAAAAATTAAACTGAATCGTTACTAATGGTTTGGTCTCACGCATTGAGCTTCAATAATAAGTTTACCACCCAGTCCAGGTTTAAATGGCGATTTTCGGTATAAACAGTAAGCCAAACCGTTTGCTATGATTTGAACATTCTGAAACCGGCTAACCAAAAGTGGTGATTGGTTTAAACCTTTTCAAGGTTTCAATCGCACCTTGAACATCCACAATTATTACATGATTAATAGGATATTTGTTTCCCGTTGCATCGCACAGACACCTGTCTAGTATATATATATATGTGTGTGTGTCGGATCGAATAAGAAGAGGAAAATGCGTGCAAGGTATATGGAGTAGTACGATGCAATGATGCATTAATGTGATAATACGTGCTTTTTTTTAATTCGGACATAAGGGCAATGTAGTAATTTGTATGATTTCCATCTTTTGGGTAGTAATTCATTGTGTTCGTTTTATTCGTCGAATAGTTGTAGTAACAAGAAACTATATATGTTAGTACAGTTTTTATTAGACTTCATGTTTTTTTTTTCGCCAACTTATTCATTTTTATATTTCATAGAAACATCCAAACGATTTACAATGAAGTGGCATGTAAGCGGGCAACAAGCTGCGCCGCAACCCCCTTTTGGATAGCAAACCCAATCCGACTAAAAACAAAGTTTTGATTCTTATGGGCTGATACGTTACTATACACAACTTTCTGAACCCTATTCAAAAGGTCCACGGCATCCGGAGCTAAGAAACCAAAAATGTCAAAGGCGAAGGGGATAAACACGTATTGATTCTCCAAACAAGCTCTCTCGTGTTTAGCAACCTTGCCCGATGCCGCCTTCAATGCTGCCTGGCCTGCTACAAATCCAGTGTCCCTAATCCCAACAAGAGAGGACACTCCTGTGAGGGGACATTCATGTGTTTGCTTTTGGTTAAGGAAAAATATCGAAGTCGTATGATTATATGCAACAGGTTGTGTGGTTATATAATGTTTGATTATATGTGTAACAAGCTGTGTGGTAATATGGAGACATGGAGTAGTAGTCCCCTCCATGGTCTCCATAATTATCACCATAAGAAATTAACATTCAAAACAAATATATAAAACCAGAATGCGCTAAAGCTAAATAATGTAGCCACTATGTGCCTTAAGCCTCAGTTCAAACACTGGTTTATTGTTTGGCTTCTCTTCTATGACAATATGATTGTTGTTCGAATCCATGAAGGTATGTTTGGTTGGAGGTTATAGAATGAAGGGGGCGACGAAAATGGTGATGGCGATGATGGTGGTAGTGGCAGTCAGGCGGTGGTGGGAGGGGTGGGGGTGGTCTAGCGATGGTAGCATTGGTAGTGATGGCGATGATAGGGTGGCGGCGTCGCGGCAACGGTGGTGGAGGTCAGGTGGTGATGGTCAGGCAGCGACAGTGGTGGTGGTGGTGATGGTCATGTGGCGACGATGACAATGGTTGCGGTGGTTACGATGACAATGGTTGTGGTGGTTACGGTGACAATGGTGGCGGCGGCGGCGGCGGTGACAGTGGTGGCGGAGGTGGTGGAGACGACAGCGGTGGTGGTCAAGTGGTGGTGGTGGTGGGGGTTGTTAGGTGATAGTGGTGTTGAGAGAGTAATGTTAAAAAAAAAGGTGTGAATGAATGATTTTGATGGAATGAGATTCCATATGTCAAAGATGATTCAATTCCATTGAACAACTAAACACCACTTTTTTCATTTCTAAGCAATGAATCATTTTGTCCCCCTGTAATTACTGCATCTAAAACGCTACCTAAAGATATTTTTATTTTATTTACATTTAAAATATAAAGATCAATCTCTTATATTTAGTATATTTAACTCCCAAGTCAACAAGCGGAACTCAAGATTAAATGAGTTCAGGCTTGCTTGAGTTCTCATTTAACTCGTAAGTTAAATGAGCCGAGTTCGAGATTAAATGAACTCAGGCATGCTCGAGCCCGTGCTAAAATCGAGTTTCAAACAAGCCGAGCTCTCGTTTACTAAAGTTATCATTGATGTCTTTTCATTCGTGTTTTTTACGAATCAGACAACGGCTATTAGTGATATAAGTGGCATTAGTTTTTATGTGTAATCATTACATATGTTGCCATATAGTTGAAAGAACAATGAGTATTTCACTACTAAATAAATGTGTATCACTGACTAACACTTTTGAGGGAAACTCTTTGATGAGTTTATGTACTGACGAAAATCCATCGGTGAGGTATGCGTAATCCAAGCCTACGTAATTTTATTATCAACAGATTACCAAGAGGAGCCACCAAATATATATACACATTTCTGAAATGGATTATCGTCGTGGTAGTTGGCAAACAAGTCTTCTTCGGTGGGACAATCTTCGATTAAAGAGCTTTTGAAATGAGGGTATGAGACATGAATTCAAAAAAATGCTTCAGATACTTTGTTGGGATTTCCAGCAGTAATTCGTCTGGTAATATAGTGTCGATGATACTCATTTCTTTAATAATGGTTTGATGTATTTAGGAAAAAGAAATATATACAACTTTAGTTACTACTACTTTTTTTTGTGTAATCATACACAACCTTAATGTATAGATGACACATGATAAAAAAATTTCAAAAACAAAAGCAATGGTGATAATGTATTAGAAAAAGACAAAAAAAAAGTATATAATCTTAGCTTGATTTTTTAAGGAGTATTGGATTTTAATGATTCTTGTCGAATGTTATTGATTGATAACAACTCTATTCATTTTATCGCCACTGGTTCGTCGTTAAAAAGGACTAACGACGTTATATTTTCTTCTAAATTTCAAATTGATGTTTCTTGGCTTTTGATCAGAAGGGTGATACGGTCGATTGATGTAAAACTTAGTTCAAAAATGTGCTCCAAAACGACGAAACAATGCTTCGATTCGGATGTTTGAACTTACAATTAACGAAAATCAAATCGTTTTGATCACCCTTTTCGAGTTAAGTTTTACATCAGTCGGTTTGTATCCTACTTCTGATCAAAAGCCCTAAAACATTGGAAAAAAACATAACGTCGTTAACTTCTTTTTAACATGGGACCATTAGCAGCCAACTTTTTAAAATTTGTGACCGTCAATGACGATAAAATGAATAAGGATTATTGCCGGCCAATACTATTAAGTAAAATTATCAAAATCCAATAAACCATTTTTTAATTAGACGTGAACTTAGAACCTATTATATATACTATTCAAGATTAAAGATGATAAAAGATGATAGTTGGTAGAAATAGTAACATATATACTACGTGAATAGGAATTTATTCACAAAATCTCATTTGGCTTGGTGATAAAGTGTAACTTGTAAGCATGATAAACCTTAGTGTTTGATATACATGATTTGAAATGTGAAATGCAATGACTATACTCACATAACCAAAAATTATATATATGTTTGCTAACTATTTAGGAATGAAATGACGTGTAGTTATACATATAGTTAATTTAGCATAAGTGGGCAGGATTAAAGTTGAGACTATTGTACAAACCAATAAAAGATTCAAGATTTTCAACGAATTTAAGGTAAACTTATTTATACTTCGAGTCTTCAAGTTTTATTAGTATAAATATTATTTTACTTATAACACATATAATTTCATTTTTATATTACATATACGTAACAATCTAAATACTTACCATCTTTTAACATACTACATATATGTATTACACATAAACAATGATGAGATGCAATGGCAGTCGATGCTTGATATGATCAATCATCATACTTTGTCTTCAAGTAAGGATATGTGAAAATGGGATTATGAAAATCAAACGGAGTTTGAGGTAAAACAAATAAGGAAATTGATTGAAAGAAAGTCTCTTCCGAGAATTTCACAGCAAACTAGATGGAATAAAGGTGTTCCAAAAAAAGTAAACATTTTTGCTTGACGGCTTTTTCTTGATAGATTACCGACTAAAATTAATCTCACAAATAAAAGGGCTAGATATGTCGTGTATTTTGTGTCCATTTTGTTTTAGAGACACTGAAACAGCTCTTCATCTCTTCACATGTTGTGGGGTAGCTTCTAAAGCTTGACACTTAGTGTTTTCATGGCTTCATTTAGTAGGCCCGGTCACTATGGAACCTAAGAATGTTTATTCTTGGCTGGATCAAATTTATTTGTCAAAAAAGAAGAAATCTTGGTGGAATGAATACTTTTACAATGTGGTGGGTTATTTGGAAAACTAGAAATAAGACGATTTTTGAGACGGACGACTTGAAGACGGAGCTTATTTTCGAGTCTATTTTACATTTCTCGTTTCTTTGGATTGTATCTAGGAACAGAAGGTACAAATAAGTTGAACCAAGTGGATCCAAAACCCTCTTATTTTCATGTAATTTTGTTTTTCGGTTGCTTGGTTAGATTGTTATAACCAACCCCATGAGCTTTATTTTATAAATCTTTACCGTTCTAAAAAAAACCCATTAACATTAACCATTTTCAACATATATTACACGAAATAAAACTACAAGTCAACATCTGTCTCGTCCGTAATTATTTCAAAATTACATATATCCAACATGTATATTATATCCTTTTAACATACTACTTATGTAGTATACATAAAATAAGAAAGTTTTATTCTAGTTGTCAATAGACTGTCTTTAAACCTTTTTTTTGAAATTATTATTTGTGTTGAATAAAATTTAAAATATTGATTTTATATCATGTTGTTTACATTTTAAAAAATTAGGCTATATATATCTAACATGAATATTGAGTGATGATAAACTCGACGTTGGTTTTCTTATCTTATTGGTGATTCTTGTAGGTTGTAGCCTAGTTGTAACTACACAACACATGACCATACAACTTGTTGTGTGGTCCTGACAACGTAATGTGTACCACTTGCACCACCACTCTACCATGCAATGTAATGCCATTGTTCTCTAATTTTGTTTTTTATTTATTATTTTTTGTCTTTTTAAATTCATTTTTGGTATTAAATAATGTTGCTTTACCAATATAAAACTTCAAATGGAATAAGAATCATAGTTCAAATGCACCAACATTGTGGAGGTACTACTTTATTTAATGTGAAAGGTCTAACAATATTGTAATCTATAAATAAATGTATATGAAAGTTTAAAGTAATAAAACATATATGAATGTCAAAAAACCAACTAAAACACGATTAAACATATTGTTAAAATACACTAAAGGGCACATGTGTACTGTCTGAGAGGAGTAAAATCAAACTAATTACACCAGTTTAACATGCGTTTCTCTTAATGGTCTAGTTATTCGTCTTGACTTTCTTTTTTACAAACCTGTATGGTTTTGGGTTCATGGTAGACACCTCCTACTCCACATAGTCGTCATTGGTTAAGCACTTATGCATTGAACAATCACCATCGACATCGTTACGTATGTAAAGAATTCGAATAGAAAACGAATAAGGCATTCTAGATGTAAATAAATCAAATAGAAATCGAATTAAGGCATTTATATAGTGTTGTAGTCAATTCCACATTGATTCGTCCAAAATCATCTTTTGGAAGGATGGCATGTGTAATGGTGAGCTCCCCACCAACTCCATCACTTAAAACTTATCTTCCTTCTTATTATTATTATTTATTACTATTATTATTATCATTATTTTCTTTAGTTAAGCACAGAGTCAGTCTCCAAAGTTTGTTCAAATTCTTACTTTTATTTAACAAAATTATTTAATGGAGTTAAAAGTGATACAGAAATGAAATTAGTGGACATAAAAAGACCCAAAAAAAAAATAAAATCTTTTAGACTGAAAACAGGGATCTGAGTAAGCCTAAGTGACTAAAACCGTACTTTTAGCTTTGCCTAATAAAAACAATTTTTTAAACTTTTTTTTCCTTTTACAGTTGAAGATAAACATGCCTGATTGATTAGGACATATGCAACGTTGACATATTTAAATTAAGTTATGTTGATTATAAAACGCTTATAAAATATACACAATATTATTATATCTAATTGAGTATTGACTAATGTATTTGTAAGATGATATAATATCATTATATTCAGAGTCTTGTATTTCTTAAGTTGTATACGATTATATATAGTAGTGGTTTGTGAATATAAAAACGGATTGTATTTGTAAGAACTATAGTTTATGAGCTAATATTATATTAGACAAAAAGACAACTTGCTAATTGAAAAGACCGATAAAAATAAAACATTAAATTAAATATAATAGTTTATTAATTAAATAGAATAGAAAATGACATATTAGTTATGCAATAAGTTAATAAAACTAACAAATGATAACAATATTATTACAATAAGTAAATATAGAAAGTTATAGAGAAAGTGAAGTGGCATATTACGTAACATTAATATAATGTAATATTTTCAAAGTGTATAAAGCATTGGTTAGACTAAATATATAATTATATATATATATATTTATTTATATATGGTCATTATAATCATTTATATTATAATAGATTAAAATATTAACTATACCTTATTATATATTAGTTTGGTAATTGTTGATGAGTAACTAATAAAGGGTTTTCCCTTGGGTGTATATAAAGAGAGATAAATATTAACATCATAACCAAAAAATTACACACACATAACAATTTGTGTGCCTCCTCTCTCCTAAACCGGGTTCCTCTCAAAAACCCTAACATCATCCTTAACTATACATCCTAAAGGGGAACTCGATCAACCTGACAACTATGTCGTATACATCCTTCTCCGATGCGATTAGTACTCTCTATGCTATAGCAGGTACACATATACTTATAGGTTTATCATATTATTCATGTTTCCATTATCACCATGAGGAATTGATCAACATGTGGTATCAGAGCGATGTTGATTAATTAGTTCTTCATGCTTTCCTTAAATCTGGATCTAAATCGGAAAACACAGACTTAAAAATTTTTTTTGATAAACCTTAAAGTTTTGTTTTCGGTTTTCATCACTAATCAGAGAATTCAAATCAATGATTAATGAATTTTCGCAAATCTGTTTGCAACCAGAAGCAGCCTTCTGGAAATCAATTTCGTATGCAAAATTGTTCGCTAGGGGTTTTCCGAATTATGGCCGACATAAGCTTTAACCCTATTTTGATTTAAAATTTGGTTTTGCAATATACTTGTTATTTAATTAAATTATGTGGCCACATTATATTGGCATGATAATTTCCGTTTCACATCCATTTGTTTATTTGTTTTTTTTGTGTACCTCACATTGATCAACACCATTAGTCATTTTTTATAATATAAAACAATATGTTTATAACCCATTTTGGAGTGTAAGCGAGTCAAGCATCGTGGTTTACTCATAATTGGCTCATTTAAAGCTTTAATTGAGTTTGCTCGATATTTACTTATCAAGCTCAAGTTATCTTGTGATCCTAAACGAATAGATATATAGAGTTTGAATCAAACACAAATGATTTTATCATGAGAAGTGTACACATAACTAAAGTAATTATTTTATCAATAGATATTATTCTATAACTTTTGAACTATAATAAGTATTATTACCACTATTTTTTTTACAACATAATCACTCTACTTCAAAACTATAATTACTCTTATTATTTGTATGTTTATTACGTTAATTTTATTTGTACAAGAACTCACCCCTAGTTATTTATATAACTTTTATCTAAAATAATAAATATTTATGTTTATATAAAGTTATGATAAAATAATAGTACTATAAGCTATTCTATATAGAAAATAATATATATATATATATACCCACACATACCCACACACATAATTGGGTTTAAAATTTAAAAACCACAGACGAGCCAATTTATAAATAGAGCTCAAAACAAGAAGAGCTCGAACTCAAGCTCCCGCAAGTCAAACAAGCCGAGTTTTACACATCGTATCAATGTATTTGGATTTTCATTTTTAAAATTGTGTGTTGTTTGCGGGTTTTACAAGCATATATACATATACATATTATACAACACATGAAAAAAGATTTATCCATAAACTGTTGCATACAAATATTAGGAGAGGAAGAGGAAAGACAATAAATATTGAGAGATAATGAGGTTGGTGATCTATTGATAAAGACAAAATCTTTAAAAACACCAGATAATTAGAAGGTCCTGAGTTCAAGTCTTTTAGAAAACGGTAATCCACCGTTTAAGAAAAAAAAAGAAAGAAACAATGAGATTGAAAACAGAAAATACAGGGGAGAAATAAAACAAACTTACATTTTTCGTATTTTCATTTAAACAAATTAATTGATTAGAGAATTACCATTATAACATTATCCACCATTAACTGATATATATAGGTGTACGTGTGTGCTCATTTTAGAACGAACACGTAAGAATTACTTAAACTATTTACTATTTATTATATAAATTGATTAGAATTCATGTAAATTTTAATCAAGAGTTATGCAAGATATGGTATTCAGTCTTTTGTATAAATGTATACATGCGTTCACACTATAGTATATATGCACATCTATATGTGCATGTATATACTCTTTCAGAACCATTTATTAAAGAGAGAGGGCAGGGAGACAGTTAACCAGACTTTTGTTTCCCTCTTGATTGTATCTTTTTTATTTAAGCATTATGTGCTTTTATGGTTCATCAATTCTCAATATAAATTGGCCATGAAAACAAAACAGCCAATATACTTCCACACACACCATGAAATAGCAAGTTTCGTCTAAAAAGCATAAAAACAATGAGGATACAACACGTGTAAAGGGGGGGGGGGGATCCAGTGTTCGATCAGGGGAGCGTTTGCACCCACTCAAGTCCATAGTTTCCTTTATAAATTTGTAATATATTATGTCCAAAGACCCAAGCGACTCATCCAAAAAAATATTTAGTGACCCATTCTTAATTTTTAGTGCCTCAAACTTAACTTTTTAAATTTTAAGCCAAAATTTTTAAGCCCAAATTTAATTTTGTTATTAACAATAATAATTAAGCCTATATTTGTTAATTGTACAACCACTTTAATTAAAAATTTGGAATTAGTGGGAGGCGAACAAATTAGGGCGATGCCAGCTTCACATGTTGCCGATGACACTGGTTATAAACCTGAAAGACAAAGGTAAACAATCACCAATCAACATTTTTATAATTTTGATTGTTTCAGCAGTGTTGTCGATATGGAAATTCAAGAATTTTGTAATTGCTTTAAGCGTGTTCTCTTCAGAATCAATATTCTATTGAGAATCATGAAAACTATATAAAAACATATGTACGTGATGCAATGATAATTTAGCTTGAGCGAAGCAAATAGTTGAAATACATGATTATGTATTTGTGTTACGTTTTGCATATAAAAGACGTACAAAAATGTGTTATATAGTTATCATAATTCTCAATGTATTGGTTAACTTATTAGTTATGAACAAACACATATGTTTGCAAAGAAAAGACATGAAAGTTATTGCTCATCATCACAAGGATCTAAATTACAATATTTCATAAAAAATAAGACGGCATATATATAAAATAGTGGGAAAATAACTTTAGGATATAATACTGCCCTTGACTACTACTTTTAAATAAATAAGAATTTATTGGGAAACTCTTTATACAACATTGGAGTAATTCAACTACCACTTGCTTTATTTAAAAAAAAAGAACTAGGAGGTTATCCATGTATGTTTTCTTACAAATAACAATTATAAATATATGTTAACTTAAAGGAACTTAAAAACAATGGAATATTTATTTGTCTTATTTTCTAATAAAACATATTTAAATATTTATTATATATTACTTTGTTAAAAGGTATCATTATTAGTTGTTAGTTGTTTTAATTTAACATTTTATATAACGAAAACCATCATTAAAGACAAGTAATAAGATATAAAAGCCATTTAAAGAAAGCAAAGTCGACTATAATTTATTCATGTTCTTACCCGCTCCTAATGATCTTGATTAGTGCTATCATTAGATTAGTTTTATAGCAAATGACGATTTAAGCAATATTTACAAGTCAATGATGGCATCCTTTGAAATGACATTTTTGCCCTCCAATTTTCTATATTTTTGGTCACTGTTAGCAAGGCCTACTCAGTCTTTTTTTAGGTAAAATACAGATAAATATCTTGGATCTCGTCTGTCATGGGCCAGGGGTATTTTGGTAATCTAGCATCATGTTTAGATCCGATGTTAAAGTGTAGCTTACCACCAAATCTAACGAAAGATCCGATGGTTTATTTTGAGTAAAGTTTTCCTTTTACTTTTCATTAATCATGTGTCCACAGAATCAAGAAAAGTTTCCTTCCCATTTCAACACTACTTTTTGGATATGTTTCCAAAATAAGAAATACAACGGAATATTTACATGGAATCAATTTTAAATGAAGGCTTTATTAAACGACCCAACACATAAAGAGATGTAGTTATACAGTTAAATCACACTATGTATTATTAAACAACACTACGTATAACAAAGAGGATAGAATATGTACAAGTTCGTTTAATACAAAAGTCATTTTGAGCATAAACGCTTAAACGTAATGCAGACAGGATGAAAGAGACACAATTGTATACATGTGATTACACTTTCTTATGACTCTTAATTAAAACTAATTATGTATTTAATGACCCACGAGTAACTTTGTGTTTTGATCATAGTTAATAGATTACTGACTGGACCCAACCAGTACTATACTAGTGTACATCATCCATGTTTTGGTTCATCTAGATAAGTATAGTGGTTGTATTCAAGGAACAAAGATCTTTACTAATACAAGGAAACTTGAACAAAGTTACAGGAATCAATTACCAACAATGGTGTAATGTCACTTAAAAAAATATGATCGACAACGCCCATTGTGAAGCACCTAAACGCCACCCACGGGCTCAACCGTTCACCTGTTTCAAATGTTAACGCATATATTACAGATAGATAGACATTGTATTTGTATGTGGAAATTTGATGTGAAAAGTATTATTGCAATGGGGCATGTTAAATGTGTCAATCATGTAAACTACGTGGAACCCATATCACAGCTCATTTTCCTATAAGACAACAAAAATGAAACCCACAATAGAGATATAGCCAAAATGAATAGAGCCCATATGCCTTAGAATTGTCCCAACATAGATTTGGTTGTTCTAGTAGGTTGTGCTTCTAAACAGGGTACTTCAATTAAAGCATGACGCCAAAAAATATGGCCATTAAAAACTTACCTATTCTTGCAGCCTTCCAAAAGAAACCCCGAAACCTGCCAAAACAATGGGAAAGTTACTTGATTAGCATCAAACCAGCAAAACATATAGAAGAGGACCTTGAGTTATGATATGCAACTTTAAAAATGTTTGGCACTGATTTCAAATTTAAAAATACTAAAACTATGAAAACTTAAAAATTTTAACATGTCCCGTTTTTGGGGTAACAGTGAGAACACATTACTGGAAAACTCACAGGACCCGCCGATACCCTGTTAACCAATGGAACAGATAAAGCACATACAACGATGCGCATGTGGCCTTTAAAAAATTACATAGACACGCCAATCCAATTTTCACACTTTTTAGTTACATATTTAAGTGATAAAAAATGGATCAATAAATTCATCATATTCATCACATCCATAGGTAGCAATCATGTTTCATTTGGGTCAATGCAAGTTATACGTGTCAAAACAGGCCACTCTAATAACAAAGTCTCTTGAACCACCAATCAATAGTTTTCACTGATTTTACCATTTCAAGAAATGTTCAACAATGGCTGAGATAATATTTATTCTAACAAACTGTTTTCTAGTTCATCCTTTGGTTAGAAAGTGACAAGTAATGTTGGTTATGTTGATAAAGAATGGAAGACAGTGATGTAACTGATATAGTTGTGGAGTTAAACATGTAATTGATACCTTCTTTTGTTCAAGCACAGGGTAAAAGAGTACAT
>NW_027504330.1:0-22439 GCF_021521415.1 Bidens hawaiensis
AACTTGAACTTCATCAAGTGGAATGTGAAGGTTCTCGTCAGCTAAACACTTCTTGAGATTGGATACATGGAACGTTGGATGCACATTACTGAGCGCGGGCGGCAAGTCAAGTCTATAGGCAACTTTTCCCACACGCGCGAGAATCTTAAATGGTCCAACATATCGAGGAGAAAGCTTACCTTTCTTCCCAAAGCGGACAACACCTTTCCAGGGCGACACTTTGAGGAGAACAAGATCACCAACTTGAAATTCGAGAGGCTTTCGCCTGCGATCTGCGTAACTCTTCTGTCGGCTTCTGGCAGTCAGCAGATGATCACGGATCTTGGCGATTTTATCGGTTGTCTCTTGAACTAGTTCGGGTCCTGTGATTTGAGTTTCACCCACTTCGCTCCAACAAATCGGGGAGCGGCACTTACGACCGTAAAGTGCTTCAAATGGGGCCATACCGATACTGGAATGATAGCTGTTATTATAAGAGAACTCGATCAAAGGCAGGTGTGAATCCCAATTACCTCCAAAATCAAGAACACAAGATCGGAGCATATCCTCAAGAGTTTGAATAGTTCGTTCAGACTGACCGTCAGTCTGAGGATGATATGCCGTACTCATGTCCAAGCGAGTTCCTAGCGCAGATTGGAGAGATTTCCAAAAGCGAGATATAAAACGGCCATCGCGATCGGATATGATGCTCAAAGGAGTACCATGACGGCAGACAATTTCCTTGACATAAAGCTGCGCGAGTTGCTCAACACGGTAGTTTTCACGAATGGGCAGAAAGTGAGCAGACTTAGTCAAACGATCCACTATTACCCAAATGCTATCATGTTTGCTAGCTGTCAAGGTAACTTGGTAATGAAGTCCATCGCTATACCTCCCATTTCCACGTAGGAATTTCTGGTTGTTCGAGCAACCAGATGGGCGTTGGTGTTCAGCTTTTACCTTAGAACAAGTCAGGCATCTAGCTACGAACACAGCAATATCCTTCTCATACCGGGCCACCAATAAGTAATGCGCAAATCCTTGTACATTTTATCGGCGCCGGGATGAACGGAATACCGGGATTTGTGCGCTTCACTCAGGATATCAGCGCGAAGATTCTCATCAAAGGGAATCCAGATGCGATTGAGATAGCAGAGAATTCCACTCAGATTAGGGACAAAGTGAGCTTCCGCGCCACACGCTAACTCGGCGCGAAGGTTACCATTACTGATGGATGCGCGCTGCGCGTCACGAATGCGCGATTCAAGGTTGCTTTGGATTGGCGCGAAGTGAAGCTGCGTGCGCGGGCAAAATACAGTTAAGCTGGCAGGGTTTTCGGCTGAGCGCATCGGCTACCACATTAGCCTTACCAGGATGATACCGATCTCACAATCGTAATCGCTGATGAGTTCGTTCCATCGGCGTTGCCATCATGTTGAGTTCCTTTTGATCAAAGATATGCTGAAGAGCTTTTATGGTCAGTGTAGAGGATACACTTAGTACCATAAAGGTAGTGTCTCCAGATCTTCAAGGCAAATACAACTGCACCAAGTTCGAGATCGTGAGTCGTATAATTCTTTTCATGAACCTTAAGTGCCTGATGCGTAAGCGATAACCTTGCCATCGTTGCATAAGAACACAACCGAGACCTTGGTTGGAGGCATCGCAGTACACGACAAAATCTTCATTACCCTCAGGTAGCGCAAGAATAGGAGCTTCACACAACAAACGCTTGAGCGTCAGAAAGGCTTCTTCTTGTTTCGAGCCCCAAATATACGGTTTACCTTTGTGCGTCAGAGCTGTTAAAGGCAATGCGATCTTTGAGAAGTTCGAAATGAATCGCCGGTAGTAACCAGCTAAGCCCAAAAAGGAACGGATCTCGGTAGGAGTGGATGGCGTAACCCAGTTCTTGATTGCTTCAATTTTGGATGGGTCGACATGGATACCCATGTTGTTAACAACATGGCCAAGAAACTGTACTTCATCCGACCAAAATTCACACTTGGAGAGCTTGGCAAAGAGCTGCTCGGCGCTAAGCTTTTGCAACACTAACCGAAGATGTTGCTCATGCTCGGCGCCTTGGTCTTAGAATAAACCAGAACATCATCGATAAACACAATCACGAATTTATCCAAGAAAGGCCTACACACCCGATTCATTAGATCCATGAAAACGGCGGTGCGTTGGTTAAACCGAAGGACATGACCAAGAATTCAAAATGGCATAGCGAGTACGAAAAGCAGTCTTGGGAATATCTTCATCGCGGATACGCAACTGGTGATAGCCAGAAGCGGAGATCAATCTTGGAAAAACAAGAGGCACCTTGGAGTTGATCAAAGAGGTCGTCAATGCGCGGTAAGGGATACCGGTTCTTAATGGTGAGTTTGTTCAACTCGCGGTAATCAATACACATGCGAAACGAACCATCTTTCTTTTTAACGAACAACACCGGAGACACCCCAGGGCGAAGAGCTAGGGCGGATGAATCCTTTAGTGGTCAACTCTTGAAGTTGCTTGCCAATTCTTGCATCTCAGCGGGCGCAAGACGGTAAGGAGATTTAGCTACGGGGGAAGCACCAGGGACAAGATGAATACGAAACTCGACTTCACGAGCGGGAGGATACCAGGAAGATCATCAGGAAAAACTTCAGGGAAATCACGCACAACAGGAATATCGCGAAGCTTCTTCTTTCTTCAGCAGGTTTAACCACATGGCTAAGAATGCAATACACCTTTTCCGCATGAGCCTTCGGGCTTCGGCGCAAGACATAAGTTTAAGACCGCGGGAGGGTTTCTCGCCGTAGATATGAAGATCACCATTTTCTCGAGGAATGCGAATCAACTTCTTGGCGCAAATAACTTCGCGCGATTATTCGAGAGCCAGTCCATACCAATAATAACATCAAAACTTCCAAGAGGCATGGGGATGAGGTCGATTAGAAAATCGTTTTCGTTAAGGTTAAGCGTGCAATCTTTAATTATGGAGTTAATTAAAACAGTTTCGCCATTAGCCAATTCAACTGAAAAATTTTCTTTTAAATCGTTGCGCGGCTCGCGCAAGCTTCTGCTCAAAACGCGCGAGAGATAAAACTTCGATCGGCGCCAGTATCAAAAAGTACAGAAGCATAAAATCCGTTAAGCAAAAATGTACCATTAACTACGTCATTATTCGCTTGCGCTTGGTGCGCGGTTATGTTAAAAGCTCGTCGCACGCGTTACTTGGTTCGAAATTTGGTTCACCGGATTCGCTTGTGTGATTTGCACTTGTAGTCTCGGGCACGCGTTCCGGAATGACTGGGATCACCGCAGTTAAAGCACGATCTGGGTCGTGGGTTTTGGTAGGTTGGTTGTGGGTTCTGCGGTAGACTGGTGGTGTTGGCGCAATTGGATTGGCGGGAGGGACTCTACAGAACTCGGCAGAGTGACCAACGCGGCCACATCGGCTACATTGTCGACACGGGGTTTGGGTTGGGTGGTGAAGTCTACAGGTTGGGCAAAAGGGTTGGGTTCCTGTATAAGGTTTCTTAGGTGGCGGGGCAGGGAGTGCGGGATTGGTTAAGGCATAGTTATGGACTACAGGAGGTGTTGGGTAGGGCTGTCAGTGGGTTAGGCGTGTAAACTGGAGGTTGGTAGATGGGTTGCTGGACAATGGGCGGGTTGGTAAAGCGCATAGGCTTTGCGCCTGCGCTTGAGGTTGTTACGGTTAGAGGGTTCAGGTTTGGTTTCTGTTGGTTCGGGGACCAGTCTTGGTGAGTTTGGTCTTTTCAGTTCCCCGCAGGAACATGGTTCCTGCTCTGACATGGTTGTCGCTGAGCACAAGCGGCCAATTCGATGGCGTCAGAGAGGGTTGCTGGGTTTCTGGCCCATACAGAATCTTGGATTTCCATGGGAGACCCCCAAGGAATTTCTCTATGGCTCGGCGGGAAGGGGTAACAAGGTGAGGGACAAGCAGGCTTAGTTCATGGAAGCGCGTCGCGTACTCGCGCGCTTCGCCACTGTACTGCTTAAGATTCCAAAACTCTTCCTCCAGGCGCTTAACTTCGTTGGGAGGCAGAATTCTCGCGTTAGAATTTCTTTGAATTCCTCCCAGGGCATGCTAGAAGCAGTTTCTGCGCCACGCGCATGAGCTACTCCATTCCACCATGTAAGCGCTCTAGATTCCAGGACACTAGAAGCATATAGGTTTCGTCTGTCAGGAGGGCATTGGTATGGAGGAAAGTGTTTTCTATTTTCTCAAGCCACTGGAGCATCACGGTGGCTCCTTCAAGACCTGTGAACTTTGGAGGTTTACCCGCGTTAAAGGACTTAATGTTGTAACCAGAGGTGTTAGCATTGTTTTGGCTCAAAGCTTGGGCTATTGCGGCGGCCATTTCCTGGGAACGTTGCTGTCTACGCCTGCGCGAGGCTTCTCTCCTCTGATGACGGCGAGATAGCGGAGGCATTCTATAAAAGTTTTAATTTTAGTTAATATCTTAGCGCAAAGTATAACCTCGCAAAGCTTGGTTTCGCGGAGTCAGTTACTGTCAAAAGTTAAAGTAAAATAAATGACCCTAAATGCAGACTTAATAAAGGTAACAAATTCGAATCAAAAATCGACCATTCATGTATCACCATGACTTTCCGAACTCCCAATTTAAAATATACGAGCAAACGAGTATTGGGGATTGACGATTCATGTATCACCATGACTTTTCAATCCTCAATATAAAATAAAATACTACAAGAAAATGAGTATTGGAGGTTGACAATTCATGTATCACCATGACTTTTCAAGTCTCCAACCTCAGAACATAATCGTAAATGGAAATTGAAAATCAACTATTCATGTATCACCATGACTTTTCGGATTTTCAAATCCAACAAACGAATACGTAAGAAAAATCAATAAAAATCGAAATTCAACAAAAATCGAAATATCGCGGAATAAAACATAAAATCATATACTGCGTCTGCGCAAGCATATTTATAAACAACGAGTAATTAACAATAAGCGCGCAAATATGAGATTTCTCTCATGCGCGAGAAGGGACTCTTAGGTATTCTAGGCCGTTACGTCTAACCACCTATTCTAAAGTCAACGAGCTCTGATACCAATCTGTAACACCCCGACCAAAGGCGGATTATACATCGGAGGCGCCACATATTGTTCATTACTCGTGACACTATTTGGGTGTCAATATTTAATAAATATATTCATTTGCGCACGCGCAACGTAAACACAAGGTAACGTAAATCAACATAAATCATTATATTATAAGGTAAAATATTCGAACAACAATAACTTGTCTTGATACATTTTAATCTAGGTCCAAAAGTAAAAACGTCCTACGTGTCCACAAGCTCCAAATTTAGCTACAGCAAACCTGAACATGTGTTAAAATAAAACGTCAACACTTGCGTGTTGGTGAGAAATCAAGTTTAATACAATACATAGATAATAATAAATCTGCGCGCAACACGTGTATGTCTGGTGTTTAACAAGGGTGTAATCAGATTGTGATCAAGCCTAAATAGATCATAGCTCATAGTTCAATCCGTGCTCCCAAATGAGCACAAAAACGAGAAAACATCTGTGCAAGTGTAAACAAAGAAAACCGTAAACGATAGGTCTCCCGTGTTCATCTAATGGATCCATGAAAACTGCGGAATAGGCCGAACAAAGCGGTTAATGATACACACATACAAATAAACAGCCAAGTAAACGTCCTCAACACATGGGATACTGCGCGACTAAAGTTCATAAACAAGTTTAAGACTCTAAGTTTGTATGAACACATGAACATCCCAAAACATTAAAAAAATAAAAAGGGATTAGATACGAGATTACTCACTTGATAAACGGTGCGGTGAAAGATAAAGCAAGAACCAACTCTTAACAAGCAAAGTTATCCTATAATTAAAGATTATTGTTTTAACGATTGGTTTTAAGTCTTGATTATAAGTTAGCATAATTAATAAGTAAATTATTATATATAATATATATTACCGGAAAAGCAGGGCAGAACAGGGAGGAAGACGGAGGCAGAGAGGGAGGCGACAGAGGATCAACCGCAGAGAGCAAGGAAGAACAGGAGAGTTTAAGTGCTTTGTGTGTGTAGTGTTAGGAAATTAACATTATTATTTATAGGGAAACCCTAGGGAACACAATCCCTAGAAAAGGGGAAAAGATCTCAAAAAGCAAAAGATTCCAAAAGCAAAAGATATCAAAAGATATGGCAGCTGCAGGAAACAAGGAAAAGCTGACAGGTAACAGTAAACAGGCATGGGCGGGTCAGATAAAGGTACTGGTCAAGCATGGAAAAGCAGATCTCAAAAGATAATGTCAGTCACTTTTTCTGTCAACCAATGGGGTTGGTGCGCATGCTGCGCCAAAAGTGGCTTTTCAGACATAAGATAGGTCAGGTCAACAGCACAGAAGATAAGACATCACAAAAGCAAACAGGCTGGATAAAACAGAAGAAAAGATAAGTCTAGCGAGAGAAAGCTGCGCGCGAGAAGGCTAAGGCGCGCCGCGGGAAGAATCACATTTCTTAGCGCGCCGCGGGAGGAACTACAATTCCTAGCGCGCCGCGGGAAGAACTATAATTCTTCGCGCGTCGTGGGAAGAACTACGATTCTTAGCGCGCTGCAAGAAGAACTACAAATCCTTAGCGCGTCGCGGGAAGAACTACCGTTCTTAGCGCGCTGCGAGAAGGATTAAAATTCTTAGCGCGCTGCGAGAAGAGTTTGTCTTGCGAATCGCTGGAACAGCTGGTCATCACGCAGGCTTCCTTGTAAGGAGTCTGTCGCGTGGAGCTGCGCAGACAACCTTAGGCGGGAAGAAACAAAGGACAAGGAGAGTTAGGAGAAAAAGAGGGAAACAAGGCTGAGGGGTTAAACAGGAGGGCGGGACGGCGACAAGAGAAAAGGAAGGCGGAAAGAAAGAGAGAGAAAGAGGCGGGAAGGAAAATATATTATTATTATTAAAAGTAAAATATAAGTATAAATAAATATTAAATCATAAAAGAAAGAGATCGGAAAAGGGAATCGGGTACCTGGGTCGGGTCGGATCGGGCAGATGTTACAGATACCCTGAGTGTCGCTTCTCGTGGAGTGTCCCACGAGCATGTTGTTGCGGCACCGAAAACATGTGCACCACCCGTGACGGTGAGATCAGTTCACGGCGTCTCTTAAGTACAAGTGGTACAAATGATTATTAGGAGGCATATGGATCGGTCCAATGATTAATATTAAGGAGATGGATAGCGGGTATGCTAACTCGCCATCTCATGTGATAAATATGCAGGAGTAGCTACCTGTATGTTGTCATGTTTTATGTTCGCTCATGGGTACATCCGTATGATACGATTTATTTTATTTAAGTCACTTTGCATCGTATCATTATCATAAGTTCAATCTAAATTACGTTTCATTAAATCATATTGAGCCTATTATTCCGTACTGAGCATTCAGCTCATTCCGTCGTTTTTATTTTTTTTACAGGTACACAGGTTACTATGGGCGGGGTTAAGAGAGAAGAACAAAGCATCGGGATCATAATAAAATATCTTTTAACCGTACTAGTTTGTAAAATAGTCTTAAGTCTACCTTATCTAATGTATTATAAGTTTGACAAGTAAATAAATAAAATCATGTCTTTTGTTCAGAAACCATGTTTATTGTGACACGTCAGCCCAATCCGAACCGGGTTGTTACAGCTATGGTATCAGAGCAAATGAATCTTTCCTGTAGAAAACTTAAACTTAGTAATTAAGACCTGTGAGGAATGGGTAGAAATTCGGGTATGATTAAGTTAGAAATCGTTACGATATTCTAATCCTTGCGTCTATTCTTTTAGATGCCTCCTCGTCGTCAGCCTCGTAGAAATGTTCGCACTGACCGCCCTCACAACGAAACTGCTTCTAACAAAACCCCAGTTGATCCCAATGTTGTTGCTGCTGTTAACCAAGCTATTGCTGGTTTGCTTCCAAACCTTGTTGCTCAAACTGTTGAAGCTGTTATTCAACAAACTCGTCCCCCATAACACACCAATGGTAATCACAATTCTGGTCCTGCCACAGGTGAGAACACCAAAACCAACAATGCTAATGGTATACACATGTGGATCGAGAAATTCCAAAAGCAAAAGCCGAAAAATTTCAGCCATGAAACTAATCCCATCGAAGCAAGAAACTGGATAGCCATATTGAGAAGATCTTTGAAGTTCTTGGAGTTGCAGATCAATATAAGGTTAGGTTGGCAACCTATAAACTGGAAGATGATGCACAGACTTGGTGGGAAGGATACAAACAAGTTAAAGGCGGAGATGTTTATGCCGCTAATATTTCATGGGCAAATTTCCGCACCATCTTCTATGACAAGTACTTTTCTACTGCTGATAAGGAAGCTTATATCAGAGAATACGCTGTTATCTGTCAAGGAAATGATGAACCTGCTTCGGAGTTCATTACTCGATTCTCAAGGTTGGCTAATATAGTTGGGGATGTTGCAGGGTCAGCAGAAGCCCAAGCAGAAAAATCTAAGTGGGCAGTTAGTGATCGAATTCGGAAGTCGATTATGTATATGAAGTTCAAGGATGTTACAGAAGTAGATGATGCAATCAAAACTTTCGAGTTCGAAAGAAAAGAATTCTTATCTCGAACTGGCGAAAATAAAAAGAGAGACAGCGAAGGACAACTTAAGCAATCTACCGACAACCATCCAATACGGCACAACCCCAAGATCACAAGGTACAAGTGAATAGAAACTCTGGAATTCAAACACGCCCTTGGCAGTCTAGACCACAGAATCAGAAACCCGTTCAAAATCAAATTCAGCTATACGCAGAACCTATCAAAGCTCAACCGTTGAATCAGTATATAAACCCTAATCAAACTTTACATCCTCTATGCAAAACTTGTGGTAAGAGACGTCAAGGCATATGTCGCCAAGGTACAAAAGCATGCTTTAGATGTGGTGAAACTGGGCACATGATCAAGAATTGTCCTAAGCAAGACACCAAAAATAAAATCGGAGGAAATGTTGCACCACCCAACACTAGAGGAAGAGTTTTAACACTTTCTCGCTAAAAATTCCCCAGGTATGGTATCTGGCACTCTTCAGCTTGGTGAACGTAGTATCTATGTGCTCTTCGATACAAGAGCAACCCATTCTGTTGTATCTAACTCGTTTACTAAGTACCTTACGATTAGACCCACTCCATTAGATCATACTTTGACAATCTCTACTCCTATGAATGATTCATTCTTAATCACTAGTGTATATAAAGATTGTCCTATTCGTGTCGAATATGTTGTGTATAACGCGAACCTTTATCCGATGCATATGCCCGACTTCGATGTTATTCTCGGGATTGATTGGTTATCTCGACACCATGTTACTATAGATTGTTATTCTCGATGTGTTATTTTAGGTGATCTCCAGCATCCAGATTTTATATATCACGGAACTCCACCCCGTAAATCTCTTAAGATTATTTTTGCACTTAAAGCCCATAAATTTATATCACACGGCTGTGAAGGATTTTTATCACACGGTTGTCTTTGAATATGCATATGTATTCCCAAAAGAACTACCTGGCCTTCCACCAGACCGTGAAGTAGAATTCACCATTGATTTTATTCATGGCGCCGAACCTATTTTTAAAGCACCATATCGTATGGTACCCCTAGAACTAAAAGAACTCAAGGAGCAACTACAAGAGTTGTTAAATCTAGGATTCATCTGACCAAGTGTCTCGCCTTGGGGAGCACTAGTCTTGTTTGTAAAGAAGAAAGACGGGACTATGCGATTATGCATAGATTATCGAGAACTAAACAAGATCACAATCCGAAATCGTTATCCCTTGTCTCGCATAGACGATCTCATCGATCAATTACATGGTGCTCAATTCTTCTCAAAGATTGATCTAAGATCCGGTTATCATCAATTGAAGGTCAAGAAGGATGATGTTCCAAAAACCGCATTTCGCACTCTCTACGGTCATTATGAATTCTTAGTTATGCCCTTTGGGCTAACCAACGCGCCTGCAGTTTTCATGGATTTAATGAATCGCGTATTTCACAAGTTTCTCGAAAAATTCGTCATTGTCTTTATTGATGACATTCTAGTATATTCTAAAAGTCGTGAAGAGCATAAAGCACATTTACATGCAGTACTTGGAATTTTGCGAGATAAGAAGTTGTATGCAAAATTTTCAAAATGTGACTTTTGGCTTAGCCAAGTGGCATTCTTAGGTCATGTTATATCAGTAGATGGGATAATGGTGGACCCAGCAAAGATCGAAGCTATTACGAAATGGCCTAGACCCACTTCTGTCACCGAAGTACAAAGTTTCTTGGGTCTCGCTGGCTACTACCGAAGATTTGTTGAAGGTTTTTCAATCATCGCTCTACCTCTCACGAAACTCTTGAGGAAAGGAGTAAAGTACTCTTGGAAGGAAGAACAAGAGAAAAGCTTTGAAGAATTAAAGAAACGACTCGTATCAGCTCCAGTACTTACTCTTCCTTCTGGATCAGGAGGTTACCAAGTCTATAGTGATGCCTCAAAGAAAGGCCTAGGTTGTGTATTAATGCAACATGGGAAGGTTATCGCTTACGTCTCACGTCAATTGAAACCGTATGAAGTTAACTACCCAAAACACTACTTAGAATTAGCCGCGGTCGTCTTTGCGTTGAAGATATGGTGACGCTATCTATATGGCGAAACATGTGACATCTTTACGGACCACAAGAGTCTCAAGTATATATTCACTTAGAAAGAGTTAAATATGAGACAAAGAAGGTGGTTAGAACTTTTAAAGGACTATGACGCAAATATTCAATACCATCCGGGGAAAGCCAATGTTGTAGCTGACGCCTTAAGCCGAAAGAATTTCGGTAGTATATCTTGCCTTCAAATTCAGCCTCGCATTATTCATGATCTTAATAGAATGGACATCGGGCTTCAGATTGGTGAATCCGATGGATATCTTGCTAGAATGCAGATTGAACCTGTTCTCATATCACAAATTAAAGATGCACAAAAGGAAGATGGAGGCTTATGGGAGATTGTGCAAAACCTTGAAGTCGGTAGGAAATCTGAATTCTGTATAGATGAGCACAGAGTGATTTGGTGTGGCAAAAGACTTTTTGTACCCAATGACTCCACCCTTCGTGAGTCTTTGTTAGCCGAAGTGCATAGTTCACAATTTTCTATTCACCCAGGATCTATGAAGATGTATCTGGACTTACGACAGAGCTTTTGGTGGGATGGAATGAAGGAAGACGTTGCTCGATACGTAAGTAAATGTCTCACCTGCCAGCAAGTGAAAATTGAACATCAAAGGGCAAGCGGATTATTACAGCCATTGGATATCCCAATATGGAAGTGGGATGTGATTACAATGGATTTTGTTACCGGTTTGCCCAAGACATTCAAGAAAAACGATGTTATATGGGTTGTAGTCGATAGATTGTCTAAATCGGCTCATTTCATACCGATTCAGCAAAAATTTTCAGTTAGTCAATTATCCGAAATTTTTCTTCAAGAGATGATTCGACTCCATGGTACGCCATCTTCAATCGTTTCGGATAGAGACCCACGTTTCACATCACGATTTTGGAAATGTTTCAGGGATGCTTGGGATACGCGCCTGAAATTCAGTACGGCCTTTCATCCACAAACAGATGGGCAATCAGAACGCATGATTCAAATCTTAGAAGACATGCTCCGAGCATGTGCACTTGAATGGTCCGGAAACTGGGATGAATATTTATGCCTTGTTGAATTCTCTTACAACAATAGTTGGCAAGCGAGTATTGATATGGCTCCATTCGAATTATTATACGGCCGTAAATGTCGAGCACCTATATGTTGGGAGGAAGTCGGAGAAAAGATTATAGAAGGACCCGAGCTAGTCCAGGTTACGAATGAAAAAGTCACCATTGCACGAGAAAAGCTAAAAGAGAGTAGGCAAAAGAGTTATGCAGATCAACATAGACGAACACTTGAATTTAATGTTGGCGATCATGTCTTTTTAAAAGTATCACCTTGACGCGACATTCACAGATTTGGAACTAAAGGAAAACTTAGTCCTCGCTTCATTGGTCCCTTTGAAATTCTCGAAAGAATCGAAGAAGTTTCATACCGACTAGCTTTACCGCCACAACTCTCTCACGTTCATAACGTTTTTCACGTGTCCCTGTTAAGAGGATACAACTATCATCCTCTCCACGTCATTAATTATCCGGCACTTATAATTCACGAAGATTTATCGTACGAAGAGGAACCAGAGGACATTTTAGATCGACAAGAAAGGATCATGCGTAAGAAAATAATTCCGTATGTTAAAGTTTCTTGGAAGAATCACTCTGAACGTGAAGCTACTTGGGAAACTGAAGAGTCAATTCGTTCTTTATACCCTAGTCTGTTCGAGCAATAAAACTTATAATTCAGGTAGTTATGAACCGTATTTTTTAATATATATATTATTAAGCTTCCATTTACATATGTTCTGAATTTCGGATTAATAAATTTCGAGAACGAAATTTCTCTTAAGAGGGTAATAGTTGTGATAACCAAAAATAAATAAATGAATAAAAGAAAATTTACTTTAATAATGGACATGAAAGCAATATTTAATATATGTTTATTAATGCATTTAAAACAAATTAAGTTACGTTAAAACTAAATAGATTTAACAATATAATAACAATATATTAAATTATGATATTAGATAGATGTGAAGTGTGGCCAGGGATATTCACAACAACAACACGCCATGCACATCTAGAAGCATGAAGTAATATGCCATCCACAAGTCACCTGCAACTAACACAAACCCATGCTCCTCCGAACACACGCCGTACACACATCTCGCACGCCAAACTTCAGCCCTACTGTTTATGATATACTTCAGTTTATGTTATAAACTATGAAGTGATTCATTGTAATTCTCATCTAACTTCCCTTCATTCATCTCTATTTAAACTCTGTTACAAGAATCTAGTGATCGACAACTCCGACTCTCTGGCGAAATCAAAATAAAACCAACACTAAAATAATACCATTACTACCTATCTTCACCTTTTTAGTAACTTCTGAGTTCACCCTTATATTCCGAAACACCATGCATAGCTCGAACCAGTTTCCGATCAACATATTCGTTTTTTAGCGAACTATTGAAGAAGACATATCAACAAGGTTTATGTTATTATTTTATTGTTTTACCATTTGATTCATTTTGAACCTAGATAAAACGGTTAAACCCAAACCCATTAAACACTTGGTCAAGATTCGACCTCATCTGTTGCACCTCGTTTAAATATTCAAAACCCAACCTTTATTGAAAAATTATCTACTAATTTATATGGTTGTTAAAGTAGGCGGATAAGACAACTTTTATTTTCTTGAAAACTGACATCCACCATGACTTTGTTAAATCCATTATTAAGAAACTTTAAGCATAATAATAATAATAATAATAATAATAATAGTAAAGAAATTAAGCAGCCAGGGATTAATTTCTATTTCATCTGTATTTATTTATATTTTATTATTATTTATTAAAAAATAATTTCATAACACAAGACATAAACTATTATTCTTTAGTAATAGTAAATCTCGCAAGATCTAATCATGAACTACATATATAAACTATTGTAGTATAATTAATAACAATAACGACATAAGTAATAAAACTTGGATATATTAGTTTCTTGTATGATATACTAAATATCTAAAATTGAAATTTCGGAATTTAGTAATTGTGCTTTGGTACAACAAATATAATTCTAAAGAAATATAATTTACATGTAGAATTGGCAAACGCTTATAAACAAATCGGTATTACTTGGGAGCATTAAAGGTACGGATCCTTACCCCCACTTTCCATTGCTTTTATATTTAATTGATATAAACCCATTGAGTTAATATATATTGTATAACTCCTTACGTCTTTGAATTATCATTTCATTTGGATGTCCGTTGGATTCCAGTTCTGATTAAACATTGGATTTAGCTTTCATGTCATGCGATATTATTATGTTTGATTATACTCATTATCGCATGTTCCGATATATGTTACGAATATATGTTTGCTATGAGTTATATGAATAAGTTCATTTGTATTCCGATACCCTGAGTGTCGCTTCTCGTGGAGTGTCCCACGAGCATGTTGTTGCGGCACCGACAACATGTGCACCACCCGTGACGGTGAGATCAGTTCACGGCGTCTATTAAGTACAAGTGGTACATATGATTATTAGGAGGCGTATGGATCGGTCCTATGATTAATATTAAGGAGATGGATAGCGAGTATGCTAACTCGCCATCTCATGTGATAAATATGCAGGAGTAGCTACCTGTATGTTGTCACGTTTTATGTTCGCTCATGGGTATATCCGTATGATACGATTTATTTTATTTAAGTCACTTTGCATCGTATCATTATCATAAGTTCAATCTAAATTATGTTTCATTAAATCATATTGAGCCTATTATTCCGTACTGAACATTCGGCTCATTCCATCGTTTTTATTTTTTTTACAGGTACACAGGTTACTATGGGCGGGGTTAAGAGAGAAGAATAAAGCATCAGGATCATAATAAAATATCTTTTAACCGTACTAGTTTGTAAAATAGTCTTAAGTCTACCTTATCTAATGCATTATAAGTTTGACAAGTAAATAAATAAAATCATGTCTTTTGTTCAGAAACCATGTTTATTGTGACACGTCAGCCCAATCCGGGTCAGGGTGTTACAGCTAAGATCGTCGGCGGCCATAATATTTAATTAAGCGCGTCTTAGGAGAGAGAGTATGGAAAGGTGAAGGGACGCCTATCTCTATTATAAGATAATATAGATATATATAGGGAAGGTTTCATTCAGGAACTCCATATTTCTTGAGAACTTTAATAACTCACCACAACCAATCATTTAATTTATTTCATTTTGTTTTCTTTTTAATGAGAAATGGCATTTTCGTATAAATAGGTAACCATTTAATAGCTGCAGTTATCTCAACCATTTGAATTTCCTTGATTCTCTAATACTAACCTTAACCGTCAATAAATTCATTTTTCTACCAGTTTTAATCTTGACAATTTTAATTTACTTTTATGTAATATAAATAGTTTTTTTTTTCTTTTTTATGCAACTTAATATATATACGATGTAGTTCATTCAATAATAACCTCGTAATTATAAAACTAAGTTTTAATTTATGTTGAGTACTCAGTTTGTATATTAAATACCAAAGTATATTTTTATATGCTTCGTGGCCATTCATATACTCTGATTATTATTATTATTATTATTATTATTATTATTTTTTTGTATTGCATCAGTGTTTTTCTTCAAAACTTCTAATTGGTTTGTTGTTGCTACTTTTGGCAAACTTAATTAACTTTATAGATTAAGATGTAAATGAAAATTAAACTGTAGTACAATTAGAAAAAAACCCATCTAGTTAACATGAAACATATTTTACATGCGTGTAAGTTAAGTATTTATATATATGTAAATGCTTAACATAAGGTGTAAATAAACAATTTACATGTGTGTAAATATTTTATAATCTTGAATGTTCTATCATTGGATCAAATTTTAATATTGGTCCGATCATAATTTGTGGCGTCTAACTTTGTTTTACGTATGTGTAACATTTTTTTACATGTGTGTAAGTTAAGTATTTATATATATGTAAATGTTTAACAAAACGTGTAAATAAACTATTTACATATGTATAAATATATAGAATCTTTAATATTCTATCATTGTACAAAAATTTAATGTCAATCCGATCAATATGATGACTTAACGAAAATCATAAAAACTCTTTTGGATCTAAATAATACATTTCAATCAAATCAATGAATTGAGAGAAACATGGAGCACCCATATTTTTAGGAGATTAGTGAGAAAAAGGAATTGGTTATAAAATAAAGTGTGGCTCACTTTCAATAATACCATTATTAAATCCCCATTATCTTTTATTTATTCACAAAAACGCCATTATGCTTTAGGAGCCATTGATCAAATTATCTAATGGTTAAGATGGGTTCTCAAAGTTCTCACAAAAAATACTA
Source organism: Bidens hawaiensis (assembly GCF_021521415.1). NCBI lineage: Eukaryota > Viridiplantae > Streptophyta > Magnoliopsida > Asterales > Asteraceae > Bidens > Bidens hawaiensis. The sequence goes on from NW_027504330.1 coordinate 16,048, forward strand.
GTTCTTAATGATACTAATCCTATACATATATATATATACATATATATATATATATATATATATATATATATATATATTACATACATCCCGCCACTCACTCATCCTTTATAAACTACGTAGATCCTTTTTATATATTTTTTGGTATAATTTTTTCTTTTTTTGTTGAATTGAGTGTACCATGAAACTAGAATTTTTTTTTGTTGTATTTCCAAAACCCGATGGGATTTGAGTCGGACATAACCGACGGGTATTTTTAATAAACTAACGGGTATTACCCAAAACCCGCGAATATACCCGATACCCGATGGGTATTTACCCGATAAATACCCGATGGGTCTGGGATGGGGTTTTATAATCGGGTCCGGGTCTGGGAATACCTAGACCCATCCCAAACCCAGCCCATTTCCATCCCTAAAACACACTCAGGATCAAAACTGGGTAGCAAAAGTCAAAACAAGTTATTTGGAATCTAAGTCACCTAGTAAGATACCTAATGTGTGTAACGTTTCTTATGTTTCTAGTAAGGTTTCTGATGATTCTTGTAAGGTTTTTAATGCTTTTAGTGTTTGTTCGTCTGTTGATAATGCATCAATGGATATTGAATGTGATAACTTGTTTGAGGAAATGTTTTATGAGAACATCAAACAACCCAAGATCAAGAAGGCTTGGGTTTCCTTGTTTCACTAAAGGGTTACTTGGTGTGTAGGGGCTTCGAAGATCCGATGATTCACTTTGGATAATGGATAGTGGAGCTTCTAGATACATGGCTGGCACTCTTTATTTATTGAAAGATGTCAAATCAATTAGAGGATGCTATGTCGGAATTGCTGGTAACCAAGGGGGTCAAAAAGTGGGTGAACGAATATTATCAAACGACACAATAATGTTTGATAAGGTCAATTACATCACAAAATTGGAGAACAGTTTGTTGAGCATGTCACAAATTTGTGACAAAGGATTCTCCACATACTTCACTGACAACGAGTGTATTATTTTATAACCGGGGTACAAGATACCGAGAGAATGGGTTCTGATGAAAGCACCTCGTGGGAATGCTTTGTATGTTCTCAACATGAGTGATGCTAGCACAATAACCAAGACTGAGAAGGAATCTATATTATCTCACGGGAGAATGGGTTACATTCATGTAAGAAAGATGAAATACTTAGCTCATAATCAACTTGTTGATGAGGTGAATGTGAAAGGATTTCATTGAAGTGACGATTGTTTGAGTTGCAAAAAGGGAAAACATAAAAAGAAGACTCACCTGTCAAAAGTGTTAAATTTTATCAACTTAACGTTCGAGTGAGTCTATATGGATTTGTTTGGACCCGTGAATGTCAAAAGTATCATTGGCGAACTTTAATGCCTAGAGTTTACCAATGATTATTCAAGATTCTCGTGCGTAATGTTCTTAGAATCCAAAGATGAGACATTTGAGAATCTAATGATTTTGTTTAAATAGTTGGAGAATTCGTACAATTTGCCGCTTAGAAGAATCCGAAGTTACAATGGATCCGAGTTCAAGAATAAAAAGATGTTGGAGTAATATAACGAACATGGTATTCTTCATGAATTTAGTGCACCCTACACTCCACAACAAATGGGGTCGCTAAACAAAAGAATATAACTCTTATAGAGACTGCTAGAGCCAGTTAGCTGATTCAAAACTGCCTGTTAGTTTTTGGACCAAGGTTGTGGTTTCTTCTTGTTATACTCTAAACCGTGGTCTCACAGTTAAGAAATTTGGGAAAACCTATTTTGAACTCTTGAACCGAAGAAAGCCGAATCAGAAATGGCTCAGACCTTTTGGGTAACAATGTACGGTTCTGGATCCTGATGGTAAGTTTGGTGCAAAATCAGTAATAGGACTCTTTGTGGGCTATGCAAGTCCGTTAAGAAAAGTATTTCTTCCAAGCATCAACTGAATCGTGCAAGTACAGCATGTGGATTGTCAAAGATATAATATTTCAACTCAAAAACCGGGAGATGCATGGTTATTTGATTACGATAATCTTTGGAAGAGCTTCAACTTACCTAAAGACAATTTATCTGATGAAGCTGCTTCGTTAAAATTTCAACAATACTTGAATGATTTTTATTCTCAAGAATCTGCAGCAAATAATATTCCCCCGATTTTCAATGAAGTAACTCAAGTTGATGAAAATGTTCTTGATCATGTTGCTACTCCATCTACTCTTTCGTTTGATGATGATGGAGAATCTCATGAAATGTTGGCTACTCCGAGTTCTAATGAAGTAAATGGAAAAGAGAATGTTACTAATTTTCATGATGATGGGAATGTGTCGAACAGAATTATTCCTCGAACCTTTTCATATCATCCAGAAGAAAATATAATTGTGCTGACGAATAACCTCAAGTTTAGACTTATTTTCATCACATTGAGAACATTTCGTGTTCAGAGGTCCATCAACAAATGATGCTTCTGATTGCTCTATAGACAATCAAAAGAGTTAGACCTACCCTCTTCAATGTTAGCCATGCAAGCAAATGCTTACGATTGCTATATGTTTCAGTCATTCGAATAAGCCACAGTTTCCGATTCTTTACTCTCATCAGTTAGTTTGTCTCCATTTGCATCTTCAACGTGTTCAACTTGTTCAAACATTAACAAATTCTCTTGGTTACCCTCGAAAGATGTATTCCCCAAAAGCCTTTGAGACCAGTCAATCCCTTCTTGAGAAATCTAGGTTTGTGACCGCGATGGATTGACTGATTCAGCCTCATTTGTATTTTCTTTTGACTCATAGTTATTATACTTCTTGTGTGAGTTTCTATCTTGAGTCCTAGGAAACGAGTACTCCTTCTTTGGTTTATCACACTCTTTAGTAAAATGACCTAATTCCTGGCAATTGTAACACTTGACATTTATTTTATGAAAGCTAATCCTTGTTCATTGTCGATAAGTCTTTTCATGTCTTTTGCATGAACTTCTTGACTTTCCTTACAATCATGGCCATATTCCATTTGACATCCACTAATTCAAGGTCATCTGGATCTATCTGATCAGAGTCCTCATAAGTCAAATCACTTGTAATAATCTATCTACCCACCAATTGTTCGTATGAAGTCATAAAGGCACACAAAAGACAAGTAGTTGGTCTGCCTCTTTCATATTCACATTCGGTGGTTGTGAATTATGAATAATTGTACCGCATGAAGAACTAGGTCGAGAAGCCATAAAAGATATATTAGGAACAACTTCAGAACTTTGAAGAATCTCTTCTTGTTTGAGAATAAAACGCTCTGATTGGTACCAAATGAAGAACCAGGTCTTGAAGTCATAAAAGATATATTAGGAACAACTTCAGCACTTTGAAGAATCTCTTGACTTGTTTGAGAATAAAACGTTGTGATTGGTACATATGTACTGCTTGAAGGAAGTGCTCCCCCCCAGAAAGAAAGATTTAGATCTTGTTATCTTTGGAAGAATTTTGACACTTCAACTCAAACTCTCTTTCCTTTTAATTTATGAACAAATTCCATAGTTGTGAGTTCTTCTTTCTTAAAAAAACCGTTTTCTTTAAGCACAAACAATGTGGAATATGAAGCAGGTAGAGCATTCTTCAAAGTATCAATTTGGTCAATCTCACTAGGAGGCATCTTGAAATTACTCATCTCAACGATTAGATACCAAAGCCTTGTCAATAGCTCAGTCAAAGTTTCTCCCTTTAACAAACAAAAGTTTCTAAATTGAAACTTGAGCATCGATTTCTTGTTGTCCAAGTCCCCATGCTCCTTACTTTTAAGTGTTGAAATGGAAGCACATACTTTAATGCTGCTTACATGATGAGTTATGTTTTTAAGTAAAGCCATAGTCAATGTTGAATAAGCCTTTGTTTCGATCTCGTAGGCTTTCTTTTTTTCATTGGTCATATTAGTGAATATTTTCTCTGTCCACCCAGCATAATAACTTCCAACTAACACATGTTTATAGACAACATCCAGACTCTGAATACAATCCGGTATGAACAGATCCAAAGTGAGCTTTAAACCTTGGTTCCCATTTCGGAAAATCACATAAAATTCATGCATTTAAGCGTTTTGGGACACAAGTGCATAAAAGTTTCTCATTATGAAAATTCAAGGATTAAAACTGTCAAATTGAAAGTATGTGGTGAAAAATTTGTCAATCTAAGAAGTCAAAGGTACTTTAGGTAACAAATGAGTATACGAATGAGGTGTGTTTGTGTAACGAATGACCAATAATGAATGTAACTTTTCACACGAATGAGGAATACACGATTGAAGCATTGACGAATGAAACAACGAATGAATGCTACTGTTCACACAAAGGATGAGTGAAGCGAATGAAGGTTTAGTGAACGAATGAGGAACTGTAGTAGCGAATGATTTGTTATGAATGTTTAACAGCTGTCAAAACTGTTATAACTGTCAAACGATGAGTAATTGAAACTAACGAATGAGTTGAAGAAAAGAACGAATGAGCATTCATATCTTCAAATATTTAAATCTGTAAACACATTTCGAGATTCACACTCAGTACGAACCAACTCAAAATCAATTCAATCTCGCTCAAACCTCAACCAAATCACCTAATTAACCACTCAGTCAACTCTTGTATCCATTCCTAACATCATCATACCAATCCAAACCATAAACACAAACCAATTGTTATCCAATTTTAGCAAAAACTCATCCAAACCACACTCTGTTCCTGCATAAACTCAAATCACCAATTCATGAACAAATAATACGATTTATCTCTATCAGATAATCACAACATCATCATGAACAATCCTAGAGTCCAATTCATACTGATTATGATGAATTCAATACTTAATTGAATAATTCTATAGCGTTAACAGTCCGAACGCAACTTTCAATACATTTAAACACAATTAGCAATCAATCGATGATTCAGTTGTGTCGTAAACAATTCCTAATCACAATTCAATCTGAAGGTGGCTTTGATACCACTTGAGAATCCACTGCTCTGATTCAATACGTTTAAGATCTAGTCATTTGATATGAATTACGATTATTATCTAGAGGATTACGTTAACTGTGTGTGACAGTGTGTGTTGAGACGGAGAGACAAGTAAGTTGGCATAAGAATCCTTGTAGGTTTAATTAAAGTTCTGTTTCTTCTTTCTGATCACATTTTGCTCTAGAGTTCTAGGAGCACTAAAGTGTTGTAAAATTCCATTGACATCGCAAAACTAAAACATCACCCCATTCTTGAACTTTGTGTTATTATCAGTTCTCATTACCTTGACTCTCATGTCTAGTTGGTTTTCAATTCTTGTCACGCAACCCTTGCTCAACTCATCAGTCTCATTCTTTGAAGCAAGAAAATATACCCATGTGAATCTATCTTGTATAGTCATTAATAATAATAAGACAAAAAGCTTTTTGCAAACGCTTGGAACACTCATAAGACCGACCAACAGATCCATATAAAGCATCTCAAGCTCTTAATCAATAGTGTTCAATAGGTTAGTCTAGTGAGATGATTTGTTGTTTCCTTTTTCATGCATGAGGAGCGTTTGTTATCAAGATAGAACTATTTTGTGGTTAAACAATTACATGTTCACCTTTAACAAGCTTATACATGTTCTTTAGATTGACATGAAACAACTTCCTATGTCATAACTTTGATTTATTGTGTGTTGCTTTGGTAACGAAACAAGCACCACCCCTTGAAATGGCATATTTCATTCTCAATTTATATAGATTTTCATTTCTCTGAGCCATCATCATTATCATCTCAGGAGGTATCACAAACTCTGGTTTCAGAATGAAACAATGAGTATCATCAAGTCCCACTTTGTAGCCTTTATCACAAACTTGTGAATATTTTAACAAGTTGTATTGAAGTCCTTCAACATAATAGACATTGTCAAATGGCAACTTGCCATTAGTTAATATCCCTTTTCAATTATCTATCCTCTATTCTCATCACCTTCAAAGGTAACATGCCCTACATGTTTTTCTTCATAAATTTTCAAGTGACCTCTTGTTACAATTCATTCATAATTTTTCAAGTGATCTCTTGTTACAATTCATGTGCATGGAATATCCATTATCCATATACCAAATGTCTTCAACATACGTGGATTGTTCCTGTCCAAAAGAAATTTAGATTTAGTGATGAAAAGAAACACAACCCCCATTCGCTTATTGTCTTTCATAAGCCAGAATAACAAAATACTTTCGATAGACATCTTCAAAATAAATATCATTTGATCCATCACTTTCCTATCTCTTGACAAAATCAGAAGCAGATTCAAGATTACTATCGTTGTCAATAATATCACCATTCACTCTTTTAGGGCCATTTCTTCCCTTTTAACTTTAGAAGTTTCATCCTTCCTCACGGAAGAAAAACCTCTTGTCTCCTTTCCAAA
>NW_027504331.1:0-26997 GCF_021521415.1 Bidens hawaiensis
TGGTCCAATTTCATTTTCTTGGTGTCCAAGCCAAATTTTGTTAGTTATTGTACTAGATTTTCTCATTAAATAGCTTATTTTGTTTCCTAATCGAGCGAACTACTTCATAAACAAGCTATAACCTATTATATCTAATCAAAACACATATATAAACCCTAATAACTACTGATTTCCAGCCATCAACCCTATATACATATATCAAAAATAGCAAACGTATAATTGTGTGTGATTAATCAAATCTACTTATGTGCTTATTTGTCTTTGTATGCAATCGTTTGACATATCCCCTTGGAGAGGGTTCTCATTCTATTGACCACTGTCCGATTCGCTTAGCAACGGTCTTACTCTATTTATTTGCTCATAGTTGATTTACCGGCGCTCGATTCGCTTGGCAATAGTTTAGTCGACAACTTACTTGCTTATGGTTTGATTTCATAACTGCATTTATTACGTTTTGCTTATTTATTATATTAACATTATTTTTTGTGTCAAAGATTGGTGATAAACTCACTCAACATATTTGTTGACAAAACTCCATTTTCTACGTATATGCAGGTTGCCTGAGTTGAAGGATGGATACTTAGAAAGACCTTAGGGTTATATTGAAGACAAACTTGATTTTAAATGATTGTATTTATTTATTTGAATTGTTTCGTTGTATTTGATTATTGTGTGTGTTATTTGAACAAAATAATTAATTAGATATTGTCATTATGTTTATGATAGTATCTTTGAGCTGTGAACAATCGGATCACGCCCCGGCATTTCCGCATTAGGTTGGGGTGTGACAGATTGGTATCAGAGCCGAAGGTTATAAGATAGGTCGTTAGAAATTGTCCTAGACATATGTTAGGAACCGTATACGTGCTCATCTGAACTGCCTTATGTGCTATTTAATAAATTGTTTATAGCTTACTTAGATTAATTATTTCATCGTATTGTATCTTATTTATTTATTGCACACACACACACAAATTCCGAGGTTATGCCTCAACTTTCAAAATATTTTAAATCCTCTTAATTTTTGGTAGATTATCTTGTATTGTGGGAAATTCCTTAAGAATTCCCGTGTTTTGCTCTTTCACCTTGAAGCGTGGGAGTATGACAAATCTCGTACAACCACATAACTTCAAGTGGTACCCGTAATCGGCTAAACGGTTATACTTCCAAATTTTTGTTTTAAATTATTTAAAATGCTTAGTTGGGTGAAAAATCCATGGAAATTCATGGGCACTCCAACTATTCATTTCTTAAATAATTTTTGTTTTAAATTATTTAAAATGCTTAGTTGGGTGAAAAATCCATGGAAATTCATGGGCACTCCAACTATTCATTTCTTAAATAATTTTCGATTTGATTTTTGGGTTGGAACATATCGTCCGGGGTGGTTCCCGAGATACACCAACTACTTATATTTGATTCGTTGATTCGATATTTAGTTGAGTCGGTTAAATGCCATGTAACGCTCATGGTCCGAACAACTCCATTGATTCGATAATTCGTTAATTAGTTGGGTCAGTTAAATGCTATGTACACGCTCATGGACTGAACAACTCAATTGTTTATTTCTCGTTATTTGAATTGGGCCAACAAAATGCCATGGAATGCTCATGGGAGGCCAATTCACAAACTTTATGTTGTTTATTTAGTTGGGCCATTCAAATTGCCATGGAAAGCTCATGGGAGGTCAACTCGTTTGGTATGCTTGGTTATTTTATTTTTGGAAAATCTTATAAAACATTATTTACTTGAACGCTTCCAACTCATACATATTATTTTACTTCTTGACTCGTCCTAGAGTCTTCACTGATACTAATACATATACATACGCATCCCCATTATTTCATATCAACTCATTCCCACAACTTACCCATCATTCCATTAAAATTTCATCCTTGGTCCTCATAGAATGTCTTCCCTAGAAAATCATCGTAATCAACGCCGTTCACCTGCTTCTCGTGATTGCTGTTCGACTACTAGAATCGACGAAGACTTTGCTGCTGTATTCCGTTAACCAAATGACCGCCAAACTCGACAAAACTAAAATACGCCAAACAAAAAATCTTATACTAAGTCATATCTGTTAAAATATTGTTTAAATTATGTTTTCTTATTTGTATCCATATCCTCAAACTATAAAATTCTAAGTACATTTGAATCCTTATTCTCAACTTTAAACTCTAAATATTTTATTATCTTTTGTTTTCCTCAATATCATGATGATTTTCACAACTTATTTTCCACTTTATAAATCTTTATTATCAAAATTCGATTATTGTAAAAGTTTATTATTATTAAGCTAAATTATGTATTCTCTAAATTTAATTTCTATTTTTAAATTAAAAATTTTCCATTAATTAATTTAACTTTTATTATTAAATTGACTTTTGATTGAACCTTCATCGTAAAAATTTCAACTCCCTACTTTGATTTTTTTGAGAATCTTGAACGTTTTAAATGATAAATTCATAGTGTTAGAATAGTCATGGTGGTTCATGCATTTCTAGTCTCGCATTTATCTTATTTTATGCTTCACTTTAATTTAAAATTTGTTATTTACTTAAATTTTCATTATCTATAATTCAATTTACATATTCCCAAATATTTATAACGATTTTGTAAAAAAGAAAAATCCACGAATTCTCAATTTAATCTAATTTAATATAATTTAATTACCTACTTTATATTTTATCTAATTTTAAAGATTTAATTGGAATAGGACTATCTCGGTGATTCGGGAATATCCGCTTCCCAGTTTAATCTATTAAACAACTTAATTCAAATAAGTATATTTTCGCATTATCATTAATATTTAAATTACTAACTATTATAATATTTTAGAATATCTTAATCGAATTAATCTAAATCTCAAAATCACCAACTTGAAAAGCTATGACCTTATATTAATTTCTCTTTAATCTCATAAGTTCTTAAACTAACTAAACTCGACTCACCAAAATCTTCAGCTGCACTTATACTCTCGGTCTCAAGAATTTCGTCCTAATGAATATGAATTTTAAAGATTCCGCATGTTATTAACTATCTTAAGAAATGTTATAAATTAAACTTTTGCGCATACCATCTCATGAATAAAATTCTTTTATTTATCACGATTAGCTTCATATTCTACTCTTAGCTTATTCTCGATCATCATAATTCATTTCAAACGTCTGCTTCAAGATCTCCATTTCAATCTCCAAAATTTGTAAATTTTTCTAATCAAAAGATATAATAGAAATCACCTGGTTTTATTAATCAAACTTGAACATTTAATAAGTATCTCTTGAATTTATTTTTAAAGTTATCAAATCGTTTGTTTCTTACAAAATGATGATTTTAAATGTTTTATAACCCACATGATGGAACGGATTATACGGACCATCCGACGATAAGAGTAATTATGGATGGATACATAATTATCCGAGTTCTCGCATGGAAATCATAATACGTATAATTGTGTGTCATAATCTATAACCAAAAGTAGTTTGAGTAACGGTAAGAATGTTGAGATGATAAGGACATGGTGGATACTCTGCTGGTACATCCTATATATAAGTGCCCTTATCGGATTGTCATTTGGAGTGTTTCTTCGATTACTAGAAGTTCTATGTTATGATATTTTTCTTAAAAGTTTAATTATTTTCAAAACGATGATGTTTTAGTTTTCCTTAATTTTGGGACGAAATTCCCTAAAGTAGGGGAGACTGTAACATTTTGGATTTTTCGTATTTGTTTAAACCGATTCGAGAATGTAATTCGGATCTTTTGAACTATTTAAAACTTATATTTATTGGTATTTAACTTGGTTTAACTTATTTTATAATTTCATAAATTTCAATTATGCCAAATAGCCCTTAGAAACCTTTAAAATCGCTTAAAACGGCTAAGAATCGCATTTTAGGAAACTACAGGGACTAAATTTGCCAATTCTTTCCTATTTTCAATTAAATTAACGAAACTTAAACTCCAAGAAATGTTATAGCTGGTCCAATTTTGTTTTCTTGGTGTCAAAGCCAAATTTTGTTAGTTATTGTACTAGATTTTCTCATTAAATAGCTTATTTTGTTTCATAATCGAGCGAATTACTTCATAAACAAGCTATAACCTATTATATTTAATCAAAACACATATATAAACCCTAATAACTACTGATTTCCAGCCATCAACCCTATATCCCACGAAATTCCCATTTCCTATATCAATTTCATAAAGTTTGTTCAAGTTCTTTTCATCTACGGTTTGACTTTCAAGCTTCAAGACCCTTTAACCTCGATTATCTCTTGTTCCATTCATAGTTCGGGTAAGTTGTCTTCTTCAATATTGTAGATATTTATCTGTAGAACAAAAGCCCTTAATCAATTTTTCCGATTGAGGGAGTCTTGGTGGTCAATTGGACTCAAACCCGTTTAAGGGCATAATAGTCAACTTTGACCAATCAATTTCTCATACTTCTGGTCGGATTCAACGTTCGGTCCAGAAGACTTTTATTCTCGTAACGTAATTTTAAGGCTATTAACCAAAACCCGACTTCCGACTCGCTGTTCGGATTCTGGTCAGTACCAGCTCGCTTAAACGTTTAATTCATCATAACTAGAGTTCTACTCATCCGTTTGGATTGATTCCAGCGGCATTAAGTTCGTTTTTATTTATAGTTTCATATCACAAAGTTTCATATTCTGATCAGTTATCTTGTTTGACGCGTATTGGACGACTCGCTTATCCGTTTACTCGTTTATTCTTAATTATACTCGCTTGCCTTTAATCTAAGGTGAGTTTTATCATTCCCCTATTTTGCTCAGTTTTCTAAAACGTTTTGGGGACATATGCGTTTATCATACTATATATATATACATACTTATGGGCTTATTTGTCTTTGTATGCAATCGTTTGCTTATGTGCTTATCATTCCCTTATGTGCTTATTTGTCTTTATATGCGTATATCATACTATATATATACATACTTATACATATATATCAAAAATTGCAAACGTATAATTATGTGTGATTAATCAAATCTACTTATGTGTTTATTTGTCTTTGTATGCAATCGTTTGACATATCCCCTTGGAGAGGGTTCTAATTCTATTGACCACCGCCCGATTCGCTTGGCAACAGTCTTACTCTATTTATTTGCTCATAGTTGATTTACCGGCACCCGATTTGTTTGGCAATGGTTTAGTCTACAACTTTACGTTTTGCTTATTTATTATATTAACATTATTTTTTGTGTGAAAGATTGGTGATAAACTCACGCAACATATTTGTTGACAAAACTCCATTTTCTACGCATATGCAAGTTGCCTGAGTTGAAGGATGGACACTTAGAAAGACCTTAGGGTTATATTGAAGACAAACTTGATTTTAAATGATTGTATTTATTTATTTGAATTGTTTCGTTGTATTTGATTATTGTGTGTGTTATTTGAATAAAATAATTAATTAGATATTGTCATTTATATTTATGATAGTATCTTCGAGCTGTGAGCAATCGGATCACGCCCCGGCATTTCCGCCTTAGGTTGGGGTATGACACGACACCACCCCACCGGTCCACTCAATTTTTATATATTTATATTTTTTTCTTTTTTAGCTCTGGTACCGTAACTAACGTAGCCGAAACAGACCGAATTCGCGTCCAGTTATTGCCTCAATGCCCGAGACTGACAACGCTTGGGTTTTACCACCACCTGGGTTTACTGACCAAACAAACTTCATTTTAAATAATTTATTTTTTGATATGCTAATTTGACGAATATATATTTTTTGGACGCTAAGGTTTTACCAAGGGTGTCTATACCGTAAAGAACGTAAATGATACTAACTGAATTCGCGTCAACTCACCGACGTAACGCTCAGGTTTTACCAGCACCCAGGTTTCAACGTTAAGGTTTTACAAATTGTCCCGGCACAATGCGGCGGATGAAAATCTAGTTTTATAATAAGTACAAAAAAATAATTGTAAAAAAAACTTTTTTTTAATGAACAAAGAAAAAAGATTAAACAGGACATCCAAGACTTTAGTTGCTTTTGTTAAAATTTTAACGTGTAAACAAACTTATGAAATGTTTTTAAACTATTCTACCATGTATGCTATATGTAAACACTTAAATAATTGGTCCAAATTTTGGTGTTTGATACATTGATATTTGCTACCGATGGATCATCGATGAATATCAATTGGTCCCTTACATCTATCTCACCATTGAAACAATGATAGATATTATAGACATATCCTTGATGACACGTTCCTGAAGAATCACTGACATCTTTTTTGTCAATGAAAGTAAACTTTCAAGCAGTGTTTGTTAAAACATCGTTAATTTCTCTTTCACTTATTTCCTTACATATATCACTTCAAACGAATCAAACGAACATGAACAACGAACAATGGCATGTTTGTATTCATTCATTTAACTTTCAACTATTCCATATTGGTAGATAACAATCTTAGCTTAATACTTGGATGGTTGCGGTCCCAACTAAATAGGTATTTGTTTACAACGGTCCGCGATTAACGGATGGTTAACTTCATTAGTCTGATGCTTACGCAGCACGCCTAGTTGTCAAAAAATATCTATGTGGCATCTGTTAGGCGTGCCATGTAAGCATCTGACTAACGGATTTAGCCAATTTGTTAGTCGCGGACCGTTGAAAACAAATACACCTTTAGTTGGAACCGCCTCCAGCCAAGTGTAAAGTTGAGACCTTATTTGCCAATGTGAGATAATTATGATTTTTTAAAGCTAATATTCCTTTAAAAATGAACATGTTCATGTTAGTTCATTTAAAATCTAAACGAACAATTCACGAATATAAACAAACAGAAATAAACATAATTGAACAAATATAAACGAACATATATGAACAAACATAAACAAACAAAGACAAGCATTAACGAACACAAATGAACATATTTAAATGAACACAAACAGACAAATATAATACATTAAGTAAATGAGTCATCTGAAGTTTCATTCAAAAATAAACATAAGTGGTGAATGTAAACGAACATTCATATACAAAAATGAACGAACAAAGCATGTGTTAATGTTCGTTCGTTTAATTAAATGAACATTAACATTTTGTTCATGTTCGCTTGTTTATTAAATGAAAGACCATAAACGAACTTCTCACCAAATAATTCACTGAACGTTCGGTTCGTTTCAAGCCTAAATTATATTTTGATTCGCAAGGTTTGTACATTTTTTTTGTTAATTTGTACAGTTAGTCTCCCCTATGCGTGCGTGCGTGCGTGTGTGTGTATAGCTGATTTATTTTGAGAACCACTTTAAGTTTTAAGAACTCGAAAGAACTTAATGTAACAATTTTTTTTGAATTCTTTTTACATATTTAATATACGTAGGTTACATGTACGTAGACAAATTACAACATTTTTTATGCACCTGATCAACCTTTTACATAGGTGTAACAGATGTTTAAATTAGTGTAATCACTGTGCATCTTTATTCTTTCTCCTACTTAATTTTTTAATCAAATTTAATCTCAACTACATAATCTAATTAACCTATTTAAGTAAATGTGTGGTTAAGAATGAGGTTCTTATAGTTCTTAAAACTCAACAAGGTTATATATATATATATATATATATATATATATATATACAGGGTTGAGTTCAATAGAGAAATCTTATTAGTGCGAGAAATATGAGGAGTAGTTTTAAACAATTAGATTTTTTTTCTTTTTCCTTTTGCTTTATTTAATTATAAGGACAGATTAGTAAAATGCTAAAACTTTTATTTTTATTAAGTAATCATGAATATGGTAACTTTACAATACTACATTATTATTATTATTATTATTATCTTAAAATCATTATTTATTAACTAGTAATACTATCATATTTAAATTCTAAGTTTTTTGTATGTCAAAAATTCTCGACCAAAATTCCGAAGCCAACGTTTTCTTTTTCTCTGTTTTATAGTCAAGAAGGTTTTATCAATTAAAAAAATGTTATATTAAGCCATATATTTAAATAATAATTTTGTTTTTTAGGTTAGTGATTTGTGGGTTTTTATTCAACAATAAATATTAATTATTCTTATTATATCGTATATCAATTTAATCACTTTTTTTTTTTTAATCAGGTTAAAATATATCAAGATTTTTTATTCTAGCTATACCGTCATCCTACATTCGAACAAATCAATCCATTTGAAAAACGATCAAGCATATATCAAAGATGTTTATTTTGCTGAGCAAATTAATAAGAACAAATCAACATTATTCTGGTAGTGAACACATTATATTTATCCCTACATTAGTAGTCAACAACCTACATTAATTACACTATTCATTCTTTAAAGAAAATATCATTTCCTACACAGAATAACATAACAAATATAAATAATAAACAAATAAGAAATCATTCTCGTATATATAAATGTTATATTACCTACACAGCAAAACACATAACATATATACACATACACATCTGATACATATCGTACACATTAAAAGAAACTCATACACATGTACCTACACAAGTAGTATACGGTACATCCTACACAAATAAGTTAATAATTATTAGTAAATAGCAAAAAATAGTTTAACACGTTACACTCCTACACAACTTCTTGGTTAATAGCTATAGAACTGGTAGACATCCTACACAATAAACAACTCATACACAGTTTCTTATTAATAAACGCATTAACTTAAAAAAACCCATACACAGTTTCTCGTTAATATCTACATTAGCAATTGACATCTTACACAATAAATAATAAGTCGTACACAAAGTATCAGTTAATGCCTACACAATTAGTGAAAATACTACACAAGTAAAACAAACCAGTCTCATTATTAATAACACTTCCTAAACCAACTCAAGGAACACATACGCGAAACTTATAAACCCACAATTTCATAAATAAAAACTACACACGTAGTATACAACCTGCACTAGATAACATAACCAAATAAAACAATTTATACTTAGTTTCGGTAGATACCCTACACAATAAACAAGGATTCACGTATATAATATTAGCTAACACGTACATAAGTAGTATATATACTACACAAAGCCCTTGAACAATTTGGAATTTATTTCTCTATTACTAGTTTCTAACCAGATTAAAAATTTAAAAAAATATATATACTAACCTCTTCATAAAAAAAAACCACAAACCTCAACAAAAACTTGCAGGGGATATGGATGATAACAATTGTTTTTATTTTTTTTGCATGATGATAATAATTAAATGGCAATGATTTTTGATTATATATGTTATCTTGAGACAATTAATAAAACTAATGGTTCTGGAGGAAAATTAGGAGTAAAAAATGGTAGCGAGTTTAATGATATACAACACAAAATACTAAACTGCCCTTTTTAATTCCAAACCATGCAAACTATGTTATAAAAATTACAAGATTGCCATTATTATTTTACACCATTGATTACATATAATCAATGGTTCAGATCTATTTCTCGCATTTCTCGCACTAATATCATTTCTCCACTGAACCATCTTCTATATATATGTATATATACTAGATTTTATCCCCCGTATTATGGGGGTTGTTTTACATTGTTCGTTTTTAATATTTATATTTGTATATTTGGATTTTAATTTTATTTATTGTAAGAAAGTTAATAATTAGTATACTTGATGTTTGATGATAAAATGGTTTCACAAATAAATGATATGTTATAATCCGGTTTAAAAGCTATCTGGATTTGCTTAAAAGAATGGTTGTTTTACATTTTTCGTTTTTTAATATTTATTTTCTGGATTTTAATATTCTTTATTGTAAAAAAGTTAATAATATACTTAGTTACAATTTATTTATACCATTAGATATTCTTTTGTTAGTATGGATTTATTTTTGTTTCTTTTTTCACTAGTTCCATTTATCATGAAATAATTGATGCATTTCAAATACCAGTTTATCAACTAATATAACCAAGCAACAAACTACGTTCTGTTTTATTTTTTTTTAATCTATGATTAATTCGTTCGTCATGATATTTCAAATTTAACCAAATCTAGAAATATTTTCAACTTTATACCGAATTTGTAAAACCACCTACATATTACAAAAAATGATCCTACACATGATAAAATTTACACGTATATAATTAGAGATACCACATACTCAGTACATATATGAACTTACACACGCTAAAATTTACACATACACAATTTAAAATACCACTTACATAGTATATATATGAACCAACAGAAGATAAAAATTACGAATATACAATTCGAAATGTCATCTACACAACCCATATAAGAACCTACATAACACATAAATGATCCTACATGTTATAAAATTTACACGTATAAAGTTCGAAATACCACCTACACGGTACACATATGAACTTACACAAGACAAAATTTACACATACACAATTCGAAATACCACCTCTACGGACATATATGAAGCTACAAACAATAAAGTTTACGCATACACAATTCAAAATACCACATACACAGTACAAATTAAACTCTTTTTTTATATTAAACTACGTATAATAAATAGCGGATCATGCTAATAACTTACAATTATAAAATTTTCACATACAGTAATATCTAGCTTAATGAAAAAATAAAATAGTAAAAATTATATATGACACTATGACCATTGATTCAGCATAAAAAAATGAAATCGTTAAATACCACATACAGAGTACAAAATAAACTCTCTTTTTTATATATTAAACTACATATAATAAATAGCGGATCACGCTAATAATCTACAATTATAAAATTTTCACATACATTAATGTCTAGCTTAATGGAATAAATAAAATAGTAAAAATTATATATGACACTATGACCATTGATTAAGCATAAAAAATAAAACCGTTAAATGCATTAATGTCTAGCTTAATAAGGGCTACATCACAAAAGACATATGCACCCTTTTTTATTAAAAGTATGTCATAACAGGTGCTTGTATTTACGAATTTGTCATTTCTTTTGTTGACCATTGAATAAACACAATCAATAGTTCAGATTTTCTTCTCGCACTTATCGCTATAATATCACTTCTCGCAAGATCCATCCTCCGGGATGGTTCATGCGAGAAGTCAAATTATAATGAGAAGTATGGGAAAACAATCTTGGTCATTGATTACATTAATCAATGGTATATATTGATAATGGGAAACTGATAATTATTAATAATCTCATATACTTGTTTTTTAATGTGAAAAGGGTATTTTTGTATTTAAATGTATGCACTCAATAATGAAACTCTCACTTGTTACTTCTAAAATTAAGTTAAAAACATTTATATTATCAAAATATAAACGATTTATAATTAGCTTCATTTAATATTCGTTCTTTTTGAAATGGGTATAATATTTGTTCTTTTTTAACGTTCTTTAACTAATGATTCGGGGGAAAAACAAATTAATGCTTTATATATGGATTCAATGCTATCGTAATATACACACCAGTTTTACATGCACTACATTATTAATTATGGCTAACAACATTTGAAAGTGTGCCTGCACTACATTAGTTTTACCTATACTACGTTAGTTATGTCTACACTATATTTAAAAGTGTGGATACACTATGCTAGTTTTGCATACATTACGCTAGTTATGACTACACAACATTTGAAAGTGTGCCTACACTACATTAATTAATTTTGCCTACACTATATTAGTTATGACTACACAACATCTGAAAGTGTGCATACACAACACTAGTTTGCCTACACTATAGTAGTTACGACTATACAACATTTGAAAGTGTGCTTACACTATATTACTGTTGTCCACACTAAATTAGCTACGACTACACAACATCTAAAAATGTGTCTACAGTACTCTAGTTTTGTCTATATACTTTAGTTATGACTACGGAATATTTGAAAGTGTGCCTACACCATATTAGTTTCGACTACACAACATCTTAAAGTGTCCTTACACAACATTACGTAGCTATATCTACATTACATATGATAAACCTACAGTATATTAATTAATTGAAAATCAAAGAAAAAGAAAACACTTCACATTTGAGATAAAATAATAATAATAATAATAATAATAATAATAATAATAATAATAATAATAATAATAATAATAATTAGCCATGTTTTAAATAAAATGATTTTTGATTAAATGGATTTTAATTGTTCAAATTTTAAATGAAATAAAAAAAAATAGTTTGTAATTTACTATTAGTTAATAACTCATCATTAATTAAACTATTAATGAGTATTAGTTACAAAACAAAACACTTTATATTTTACTCATATACCTTTGTATTTAAATAATTAGAAAATAAAAAAGAAATATTTTGATTGGTTAGAATTTCTTATCGCACTAAGAAATACTTCTGAAATAAACCTAGTTTGTGTGTGTATGTATACAGAGGCAAAGCTTGGGCTTAGTCACAACAGTGACTGAAGTCATGGACCCAATATCCCAGGGATGACCGTGCTCAATACTTATAAAAGTTTCGGATAAAATCACGAAAATTTGCCCTAGTAAGTGAAAAAACGGCAATGACCATGATTACCCCGGTCCCTCTTATACTTCTCCCTTGTATATATGTGTATATATGTATATGTGTATGTATATAAAAACAAAAAATAAATAATTAATATCTTGTAAGAATCTTAAAATGTAACATGTCATGTGCTTGGGACTTCTTCAGTTTCCTGACAGTCTGTGCAATCAAAGAGGAATAGGTCGGTTGGGAACATATCACTGTATATGCAGATAGAGCATGTATGAGTGCACATAACATTTTAATTTATTAAATATAAAAATATCAAATTTAGCGTCTTTATAATTGAGATTACAAAAATATATATTCTGTATACATGACTACATACATATTGAACCAATGGATTTCACGAAACACAAGCAGTTAATTATATCTAGGAAAGGATTAGAGCAAATGCTCATAAATCACAATTTTGAATCACCATTTCTAGGGGTCATACCAATACCAAGTCATAAGTTCACAAAAAGCATATTTAAGTTTTTGATGCGTGGGTAAGGAAGTGCCCTATACTACTACTATTATTACTAAAAGAAAAAAAAACTATTTAATGATACACTATAAAATGTCAGGTGCAAAAATCGTTTAGAAGTTAAGAGGCAGGAGACATGCAAGTGAAGGCCCCGGCCTTGATCTAGCCTCTTAGCAATGGTTGAAGCCAGGAGACATAAAAATATAGCGAGTTTGTCACAACCCGACAGCAAACTAGGTGCGGCTGAGACTAGGATGGCCACAACAACAGTTTCAAATATTGCAACCACTAGACCGATCTCAAAAACCAAAACCCATCTCAAATTAGCATGGTTGCCATTTTGGTCGCAACAAATATTATCCACGGAGACTTATGCGAAAAAAGAAAAATAAACTGTCTAATTGGTTAGTTTTCTAGTAGTGTCATGTCTCTTTATCTGTTTTATTCTGTCGTGCTTGGCATTAAATGTAAGACACCCTAGGATGAGTGCAAAATTAGTTCCTAACGTGCCCATTAATTTACTCACTAGCTTACATGTATAGAAGTGTGGTTAAGGACCTGAAAGATGAAAGTACTAGATCATGCGGTATGGGGGAACTGGGCTTGGGCGTGGAGATGATGTGGTCAAAAGCCATGCATGAAACACTGAGCAACCACAACCATGGTGTTTTGGCATGGAGATTTCCACAGTAGTTGAAATAAGCTCAAGCACCTATAAAGCGGTTCAACGACTACTTTTTAAAGAAAATTTATGTGAATTTCTTTATATATAAAATTCAATCAACACAATGTTTTAACACATTTTCAACATTCCAACCATTCTAACACTAATTAAAACATTTTATTATTTTTAGAAATGGATACTCTAAATTCACCCTCTTCATCATCATCGATCGGATGATGTAGCCTACGTTAATTTTGAGACAATCGGTAACACTATGGCGTATTAAAAGATGATGTTGAAAGTTCGAACACGTGGACACAAAGACCCACTTTGGATAGAGATAATAAAGTGGCCCACGATCTTCTGGTTCGAGACTACTTTGCCGAGGATGGTGTTTACGTCGAAGAGCAATTCATACTATGATTACAAATGAGGAAACGATTGTTCCAAAGGATATATAGCTAAAGATATGGAATGCAAAGTACTGTCGTATTTCATATTGACGTTTGATGCTAGAGGTAAAAGAGGATCTATGGCTTTACAAAAGATCACCATCGCACTTCGTTATTTGGCTTACAGAATCACACACGACTCATTATACATTTATACTTGAATATGTTTGAGAAATCCTCACGGGTTAGGGTCTACAAATTTTGTGTAGTAATCATCAATTAATATTTACCTCTAGCATCAAGCGCCAATCTGATAAGCTAGTAAAAACAAAGTCTAAACTTCTCATATGCTAGTAAAAACAAAGCACCCATTATAGATTTATACAAAATCATTAATTCCGGTAACAACTAACCTTCTGCGAACCGAAGCCAACCATCGGTAATAACCATTGGTAATAATTGACGTTTAGATGTAACAAAAATTGGTTTAATGTTTCCATTTTTTGCTATCCATCATCGATCCAATCGTGATTATCAACTTATTAGCAATGGCGATTTATAAAACTTAAATTAATGTTTTTGTGCAAATTATATATATTTGTCAATAATTGCCGATGGTAATTATAGTCAATTTTCAAGTAGTGACTTGTTTGTAACACCTTAGGTCGCTTCACAACTATACAATGGATACAAGAGACACTAGGCTCATAAGAATGCATGTTTGACCTTATTAGATATATCATACATGCTAAGAGAAACAACCGTTATCATTGAAAAAATATATTAGTAAATAGATAGATTAGCGAGTAAATATATAGCTACTCTTTAACGAAACGTGCCTCTCGGTTTATCAAACAAAATATTAGTCACAATCTTATTAGCTTTGGTAAAATGAAATCCTAATATTTGATGGAGACCTTACACAGACACATTTAGAAATTCAAAGCCTTAGACATGGCCTAGTGCTACCATGGATATGAAGCAAGGAAGACAGTGCAAACATGTAGCAACTGAATGATATGAGTCAACCTGGACACTTATCTTAAGTTTTAGGACATGGTTGTTACTTAGAGACAAGTCACATCCCCTCAAAAAAAGAAACATCTCTAACCCTAATTGTACATGCCCCAGGTTAACTTTCAGTCCCAACCCTATCCCCCTATATTTACTTGGCAGTCAAACACATACAAGGGTTGTTTGGGACCCATACATGAGCTGTTAATACTTCATAAGGCAGATCGATTCAGAGTCTTTATTCACTATGATTACATATTTGACCGGATAAGAGGCTCTATGAGAGGTATTCTTTTAGTGAACCAAACACACTTTAATGCTGACGGATTCACAGGCACTAAGAGGCTACAAAACAACTTCAAATATTTCCAATAACTTTTTACGTATTCTTGTTAGGTATAATTCAGGCTCGATGATCAATTCCGACAGCACAATTTACTTTAGTTGTTATACCCCGAGATACAAACGTTTTCTCATAGAAAACGAGAAATCCGTTCAAACAAACCGCGAATTGTGTACCGGCCACACGGGTATCTACTCTGTACTACAGCTTTGTATTTCCTTTATTTTCTTTAATTATTACGAGTGTAACCCGCACAGGAACCTTTTCTATTCTATGTTTTAAATTTTGTTTCAATGTTGTAATTTATTTTAAAAGGTACTCCTACAACCCTATCCCCACTTCATAGTTTCTTTTTCTTTTTCTTTTTTTTTTTCCGAACAGTTGGCACAAACTCGCTGTCGAGGATCCATTAAGGGTAGCCCCACAATATTAACACCAAACCTCACCCAGGTTCGAAACCCCTTACTGTGGTGCTACCTATATTACATGGTACGCATATGAGCCAGGAATTGAACTTGGGAACCTTTCGGGCAGGAACCCCGAAATGAGTAAACCTTCCCACCTTCGATCAGCTTGACTAGACATAATTGGCATTGCCTCATAGTTGAAGAATACTGCAATGTTTTCTTATTAGATACGATTCAGGAATGAAGTTATGATTAACGTAGAAGAAAATGCTTTTTTGTAGATGATGTCCTACAGTCCAACTTCTCTCGTTTTCATAAGTTTATAAGTTGTGGAGTAAAGTTCCAAAATCGTTGTTAGACCCATTTTGTTTATCCAAGTCTTTTGTATTGAATGTATGTATCTCATGGGTTTTAGTAGTTTATTTTGTATGTATTAGCCCAAGAGAAATGGCCCAAGGGAAAAACTTGTAATCCAGCCCATTGGGCATTTTGGAAATAAAATCTATCTCTCATGCATGCTCCTTTATAAATAGGGAGCATGCCATGAGAAGAATATCCTTTTTTTGCCAAATTATCTAACTCACACATACTTTCCTTCTATTACTTTCTCTCGTCTCTCTCTCACTAAACCCGAACATAAAACTCAAGATCTGAGACCTCTTGGTTGCTTAGTGTGATTTTCGCTAACACTAAGTTTGGTTGATTCAAAAACGTTGTTAGATCCACCTGCCACGGGACCTACAATTGGTATCAGAGCGTAGGCTCACTAGCTGAGGGTTTTTGTATCACAACCTTGGGTTTTGATCTTGAAAGAAGATAAGAAGTGTTCTTAACAATAAAACCACAAGAACAACAAAAACAAGAAAAATAACAAAAATACAAAAACATTCGGCTAAAAAGTTCATAATATGTCTTAGAAGGTGATCTTGGTATAAACAACAAGTGTGCTGGCCTTAGATCCATAAGTTTTGGGTTTTAAAGTGTTAAAATTGGTGATTACGGGTTTTGAAATTGTTAAAATTGATAAGTTATAAATTTCGCTTCTCATGGCATGAAATTCAATGTACCAACTTTTGATCTAGTACTGACAAGTTAGGTGGAACAGATCCCGAGAAAGATTGTTTCTGGAAGCTTGAAACTTTTTCACATAACAAACTGTTTCGCTTCGCTTAGATTTTTGCTTCGCTTAGTTTTTCGCTTCACTTAGCTTTTCGCTTTGCTTGTCCTTTCGCTTCGCATCACTGTTCATTTCGCACAAATTTTTTCGCTTCGCTTGAAAGACTTTTTCGCGCGAAAAAGTTGCCTGTATTGATTTTTGAACTGTTTGAAGATTTGTTAAGTGTTTGAGACTGCTAAGACCATGGCTAGCATTGATTCTGAGCTGTTGAAGGGGTATTTGCTGTTGGAAAACCAAGTGGGAACACCTCAAAAACCTCCAAAATTCATGACCTTAGAAGATAATTTTACCAACTTCAAATGGAGGTTCATGAACTTTATCTCATTAACTGACTCGGACTTAATAAGATGCTTTGAACAAGGTCCTCATGTTCCCGTGACTGTCACTCAGGCTGGGGAACAACTAAAAACTCCTGAAAATTATGATGACAATAATAGGACCTTGTTGGAGCAAGACAAGAAGGCATATCTCACTTTAACAGTTTGTCTTTCAAATGAGATTATTGAGACTCTACAAGAACATAGAACTGCCAAGGGTTTATGGGATGCTCTCATGGAGAAGGTTGAGGGAAATGCTGAAATCAGGGAAAACAAGAAAGCCCTATTGAAAGAAGAATTCAACATGTTAAATCATTATCAAGGTGAAGCTGTGTTGGATTTGGTGAAGAGATTTGAGAAGTTAATGGTAAGAGTCAGAGCTGCAAGTGTCAACATCACCAACTCTGAGGTCAATCACAAGTTGATAAATTCTTTGCCATACAGCTGGAGTACCAACACAATTACAATCAAGAGAACCACAAACTTGAACGCCATGACAAACTCTGATTTGATCTCAACCATCAAGTCATTTGAAATGGACGAGCAGATGAGAATGAATAATCATCTGAGTTCTCTGAATCAAGCTGGGATGAGTACATCATCTTCAATGCCAACTGCTTTTATTAGCAAAACTCAGCAGAATGTTTACTGTAACACCCCGACCAAAGGCGGATTATACATCGGGGCGCCACATATTGTTTCATTACTCGTGACACTATTGGGTGTCAATATTTAATAAATACATTCATTCGCGCACGCGCAAAGTAGACATAAGATAACATAAATCATCATAAATCAATATATTATAAATCATGATATTCGCACAGCAATAATTTGTCTTGATACATTTTAATCTAGGTCCAAAATAAAGAAAACTTCCTACGTGTCCTCGAGCTCCAAAACAGCTACTGCGAACCTGAACATGTGTTAAAATAAACGTCAAACACTTGCGTGTTGGTGAGAAATCAAGTTTAATACAATACATAGATAACAATAAATCTGCGCGCAACATGTGTATGTCTGGTTTTCAACAAGGGTGTAATCCGATCGGGACCAACTCTAAGATTCATACTCATAGACTGCCAGTGCTCACAATTGAGCTCACAAACAAGAAAGACTGTGCAAGTGTAAACAAAAGAGAAAATCATAAACGATAGTTCTCCCGTGTTCATCTACTGGTACCATGAGAACTGCGGAATAGACCGACAAGACGGTTAATGATCCACACATACAAATAAACAGCCAAGTCTACGTCCTCAACACATGGGATACTGCGCGACTAAAGTTCATAAACAGTTTAAGACTCTAAGTTTGTATGAACACATGAACATCCCAAAACGTTAAAAGTAAAAAGGGATTAGGTACGAGATTACTCACTTGATAATCGGTGTGAAGAAAGACAAAGCAAGAACCAAACTCTTAGCAAGCAAAGTTAACCTATATTTAAAGATTATTGTTTTAATGATTGGTTTTTAGTCTTGATTACAAGTTAGCATAATTAGTAAGTAAATTATTATATATAATATATATTACCGGAAAAGCAGGGCAGAACAGGGAGGAAGACGGAGGCAGAGAGGAAGACGGCAGAGAGAGAACAACGGTAAGGAGCAAGAGAGAACAGGAGAGTTTAAGTGCTTTGTGTGTGTAGTGTTAGGAAATTAACATTATTATTTATAGGGAAACCCTAGGGAACACAATCCCTAGAAAAGGGGAAAAGATCTCCAAAAAGTAAAAGATTCCAAAAGCAAAAGATATCAAAAGATATGGCAGCTGCAGGGGACAAAGAAAAAGCTGACAGGGAACAGTAAACAGGCATGGGAGGGTCAGATAAAGGTACTGGTCAAGCATGGAAAAAGCAGATCTCAAAAGATAATGTCAGTCACTTTTTCTGCCAACCAATGGGGTTGGTGCGCATGCTGCGCCAAAAGTGGCTTTTCAGACATAAGATAGGTCAGGTCAACAGCACAGAAGATAACACAAAAGTAAACGGCTGGATTAAACAGAAGAAAAGACTCAAGACATAGCGCGAGAAAGCTTGAGCGCGAAGGCAGACACAGAAGGTCAAGAGTGCGCGAGCGCGAAGGCAGACAGAACCAACCTTAACGCGTCGCGGGAAGAACTACATTTCTAAGCGCGCCGCGGGAAGAACTTTAATTCTAAGCGCGTCGCGAGAAGAACTGTATTCCTTAGCGCGTCGCGGGAAGAACGGTATCCATAGCGCGCCGCGGGAAGAACTAAAATCCTTAGCGCGCTGCGGGGACAGTTCGTCTCGCGTATCGCAGTAACAGGTGGTCTTCACGCAGGCTTCCTTGTAAGGAGTCTGGCGCGTGGAGCTGCGCAGACAACCTTAGGCGGAAAGGAACAAAGGACGGGTTCAAGGCTTAAGGGCGGGACGGCGACAAGAGGGAAAAGAAGGCGGAAAGAGAGAAGAAGAGGGACGGGACGGCGGAAAGAAAGAGAGAGAAAGAGGCGGGAAGAAAAATATATTATTATTATTAAAAGTAAAATATAAGTATAAATAAATATTAAATCATAAAAGAAAGAGATCGGATCAGAGAAACGGGTACCTGGGTTGGGTCGGATCGGGGCAGATGTCACAGTCTCCCCTACTTTAAGAAATTTCGTCCCGAAATTTATCTCGAAGTAGGTTGCGCAGAGAACAGGTGCGGGTACTTGATCTTCATTTGATCTTCCCTTTCCCATGTAAACTCGGCTCCGCGCTTGGACTCCCAGCGAACTTTCACGATAGGGATGCGACTGCGCTTGGTTTGCTTAACCTCGCGATCCATAATCTCAACAGGCTTCTCAACGAAATGCATGGATTCATCGACTTGAACTTCATCAAGTGGAATGTGAAGGTTCTCGTCGGCTAAACACTTCTTGAGATTGGATACATGGAACGTTGGATGCACATTACTGAGCGCGGGCGGCAGGTCAAGTCTGTAGGCAACTTTTCCTACACGCGCGAGAATCTTAAATGGTCCAACATATCGAGGAGCAAGCTTACCTTTCTTCCCAAAGCGGACAACACCCTTCCAGGGCGACACTTTGAGGAGAACAAGATCACCAACTTGAAATTCGAGAGGCTTTCGCCTGCGATCTGCGTAACTCTTCTGTCGGCTTCTGGCAGTCAGCAGATGATCACGGATCTTGGCGATTTTATCGGTTGTCTCTTGAACTAGTTCGGGTCCTGTGATTTGAGCTTCTCCCACTTCGCTCCAACAAATCGGGGAGCGGCACTTACGACCGTAAAGTGCTTCAAATGGGGCCATACCGATACTGGAATGATAGCTGTTATTATAAGAGAACTCGATCAAAGGCAGGTGCGAATCCCAATTACCTCCAAAATCAAGAACACTAGATCGGAGCATATCCTCAAGAGTTTGAATAGTTCGCTCAGACTGACCGTCAGTCTGAGGATGATATGCCGTACTCATGTCCAAGCGAGTTCCTAGCGCAGATTGGAGAGATTTCCAAAAGCGAGATATAAACCGGCCATCGCGATCGGATATGATGCTCAAAGGAGTACCATGGCGGCAGACAATTTCCTTGACATAAAGCTGCGCGAGTTGCTCAACACGGTAGTTTTCACGAATGGGCAGAAAGTGAGCAGACTTAGTCAATCGATCCACTATTACCCAAATGCTATCATGTTTGCTTGTTGTCAAAGGTAACTTGGTAATGAAGTCCATCGCTATACTTTCCCATTTCCATGTAGGAATTTCTGGTTGTTCGAGCAAACCAGATGGGCGTTGGTGTTCAGCTTTTACCTTAGAGCAAGTCAGGCATCTAGCTACGAACATAGCAATATCCTTTTTCATACCGGGCCACCAATAAGTAATGCGCAAATCCTTGTATATCTTATCAGCGCCAGGATGAACGGAATACCGAGATTTATGCGCTTCACTCAGTAGGACAGATCGAAGATTCTCATCACAAGGAATCCAGATGCGATTAAGATAGCAGAGAATCCCACTCAGATTGGGCACAAAATGTGCTTCCGCGCCACACGCTAACTCGGCGCGAAGGTTACCATTACTGATGGATGCGCGCTGCGCGTCACGAATACGTGATTCAAGGTTGCTTTGAATCGGCGCAAAGTGAAGCTGCGTGCGCGGCAAGATACAGTTGAGCTGGCAGGGTTTGCGGCTGAGCGCATCGGCTACCACATTAGCCTTACCAGGATGATACCGGATCTCACAATCGTAATCGCTGATGAGTTCGTTCCATCGGCGTTGCCTCATATTAAGTTCCTTCTGATCAAAGATATGCTGAAGGCTTTTATGGTCAGTGTAAAGGATACACTTAGTACCATAAAGGTAGTGTCTCCAGATCTTCAAGGCAAAAACAACTGCGCCTAGTTCGAGGTCGTGAGTCGTATAATTCTTTTCGTGAACCTTGAGTTGCCTCGATGCGTAAGCGATAACATTGCCTCGTTGCATAAGAACACAACCGAGACCTTGGTTGGAGGCATCGCAGTACACGACAAAATCATCATTACCCTCAGGTAGCGCAAGGACAGGAGCTTCACACAACAAACGCTTGAGCGTTAGAAAGGCTTCTTCTTGCTTCGAGCCCCAAATATACGGTTTACCTTTGTGCGTTAGAGCTGTTAAAGGCAAAGCGATCTTTGAGAAGTTCGAAATGAAGCGCCGGTAATAACCAGCTAAGCCCAGAAAGGAACGGGTCTCGGTAGGAGTGGTCGGCGTAATCCAGTTCTTGATTGCTTCAATTTTGGATGGGTCGACATGAATACCCATCTTGTTCACAACATGGCCAAGAAACTGTACTTCATCAGACTAGAATTCACACTTGGAGAGCTTGGCAAAGAGCTGCTCGGTTCGAAGCTTTTGCAATACCAGTCGAAGATGTTGCTCATGCTCGGCCTTGGTCTTAGAATAAATCAGAACGTCATCGATAAACACAATCACGAATTTATCCAAGAAAGGCCTACACACCCGATTCATTAGATCCATGAAAACGACGGGTGCGTTGGTTAAACCGAAGGACATGACCAAGAATTCAAAATGGCCATAACGAGTTCGAAAAGCAGTCTTCGGAACATCTTCATCGCGGATGCGTAACTGGTGATAGCCAGAGCGGAGGTCAATCTTGGAAAAACAAGAGGCACCTTGGAGTTGATCAAAGAGGTCGTCAATGCGCGGTAAGGGATACCGGTTCTTAATGGTGAGTTTGTTCAACTCGCGGTAATCAATACACATGCGAAACAATCCATCTTTCTTTTTAACGAACAACACCGGAGCACCCCAGGGCGAAGAGCTAGGGCGGATGAATCCTTTAGCAGTCAACTCTTGAAGTTGGCTTGCCAATTCTTGCATCTCAGCGGGCGCAAGACGGTAAGGAGATTTAGCTACGGGGGAAGCACTAGGGACAAGATCAATACGGAACTCGACTTCACGAGCGGGAGGGATACCAGGAAGATCATCAGGAAAAACTTCAGGGAAATCACGCACAACAGGGATATCGCGAAGCTTCTTTTCTTCAGCAGGTTTAACCACATGGGCTAAGAATGCAATACATCTTTTCCGCATGAGCCTTCGGGCTTCGGTGCAAGATATAAGTTTAAGACCGCGGGAGGGTTTCTCGCCGTAGATATGAAGATCACCATTTTCTCGAGGTATGCGAATCATCTTCTTGGCGCAAATAACTTCAGCGCGGTTCTTCGAGAGCCAGTCCATACCAATGATAACATCAAAGCTTCCAAGAGGCATGGGAATGAGGTCGATCAGAAAATCGTTTTCGTTAAGGTTAAGCGTGCAATCTTTAATCACTGAGTTAATTAAAACAGTTTCGCCATTAGCCAATTCAACTGAAAAATTTTCTTTTAAATCGTTGCGCGGATCGCGCAAGCTTCAGCTCAAACGCGCGAGAAATAAAACTTCGATCGGCGCCAGTATCAAAAAGTACAGAAGCATAAAATCCGTTAAGCAAAAATGTACCATTAACTACGTCATTATTCGCTTGCGCTTGGTGCGCGGTTATGTTAAAAGCTCGTCCGCGTGTCACTTGGTTCGAAATCTGGTTCACCGGATTCGCTTGCGTAATCTGAACTTGTAGCCTTGGGCATGCGTTCCGGAAATGACTGGGATCACCGCAGTTGAAGCACGATCTGGGTCGTGGGTTTTGGTAGGTTGGTTGTGGGTTCTGCGGGTAGACTGGTGGTGTTGGCGCAATTGGATTGGCGGGAAGGACTCTACAGTTTTCTGCAAGGTGACCAGCGCGGCCATATCGGTTACAAAGTCGACATGGGACTTGAGGTGGGTGGTGGAGTCTACAGGTTGGGCAAAAGGGGTGGTTTCCTGTGTAGGGTTTCTTAGTTGGCGGGGCAGGGAGTGCGGGATTGGTTAGGGCATAGTTGTGGACTACAGGGGGAGTTGGGTAGGCTGACAGGGGTTGAGGGGCGTATACTAGAGGTTGGTAGGCGGGTTGCTGGACTATGGGCGGGTTGGTAAGCGCGTAGACTTGTCTGCGCCTACGTTTGGGGTTATGGTTTGAGGGTTCTTGTTTGGTTTCTGTTGGTTCAGGGGCAGATTTGGTAGATTTGGTCTTCTCAGCTCCCCGCAGGAACAGAGTTCCTGCTCTGACATGGTTGTCGCTGAGCACAGCGGCCAATTCGATGGCGTCAGAGAGGGTAACTGGGTTTCTGGCCCATACAGAATCTTGAATTTCCATGGGGAGACCCCCAAGGAATTTCTCTATGGCTCGGCGGGAAGGGGTAACAAGGTGAGGGACAAGCAGGCTTAGTTCATGGAAGCGCGTCGCGTACTCGCGCGCTTCACCGCTGTATTGCTTAAGATTCCAAAATTCCTCTTCCAGGCGCTTAACTTCGTTGGGAGGGCAGAATTCTCAGCGTCAGAATTTCCTTGAATTCCTCCCATGTCATGCTAGAAGCAGCTTCTGCGCCACGCGCATGAGCTACTCCATTCCACCATGTAAGCGCCCTTGCTTCCAGGACACTGGAGGCATATAGGGTTCGTCTGTCTGAGGGGCATTGGGTGTGGAGGAAAGTGTTTTCTATTTTCTCAAGCCACTGGAGCATCACGGTGGCTCCTTCAAGACCTGTGAACTTTGGAGGGTTACCCGCGTTAAAGGACTTAATGTTGTAACCAGAGGTGTTAGCATTATTTTGGTTTAAGGCTTGGGCTATTGCGGCGGCCATTTCCTGGGAACGTTGCAGCGATCGTCTGCGCGAGGCTTCTCTCCTCTGATGGCGGCGAGATAGCGGAGGCATTCTATAAAAGTTTAATTTTTAGTTAATATCTTGGTTTTAGCGCAAAGTATAATCTTATAAAGCTTGGTTTCGCGGGGTTAGATACCATCAACAGTTAAAGTAAAACATGAATTTGAATGCAAACTTAATACAGGTAACAAATTCGAATCGAGAATCGACAATTCATGTATCACCATGACTTTCCGAATTCTCAATTTAAAATAACGAGTAAACGAGTATTGGAGATTGACGATTCATGTATCACCATGACTTTTCAATCCTCAATATAAAATATACAAGAAAATGAGTATTGGAGGTTGACAATTCATGTATCACCATGACTTTTCAAGTCTCCAACCTCAGAACATAATCGTAAATGGAAATTGAAAATCAACTATTCATGTATCACCATGACTTTTCGGATTTTCAAATCCAACAAACGAATATGTAAGTAAAATCAAATAAAAATCGAAATTCAACAAAAATCGAACTATCGCGGAATAGAACATAAAATCATATACTGCGCAGGCGCGAGCATATTCATAAATAACGAGTAATTAACAATAAGCGCGCAAACATGAGATTTCTCTCATGCGCGAGAAGGGACTCTTAGGTATTCTAGGCCGTTACGTCTAACCACCTATCCTAAAGTCAACGAGCTCTGATACCAATCTGTAACACCCCGACCAAAGGCGGATTATACATCGGGGCGCCACATATTGTTTCATTACTCGTGACACTATTGGGTGTCAATATTTAATAAATACATTCATTCGCGCACAGCGCAAAGTAGACATAAGATAACATAAATCATCATAAATCAATATATTATAAATCATGATATTCGCACAGCAATAATTTGTCTTGATACATTTTAATCTAGGTCCAAAATAAAGAAAACTTCCTACGTGTCCTCGAGCTCCAAAACAGCTACTGCGAACCTGAACATGTGTTAAAATAAACGTCAAACACTTGCGTGTTGGTGAGAAATCAAGTTTAATACAATACATAGATAACAATAAATCTGCGCGCAACATGTGTATGTCTGGTTTTCAACAAGGGTGTAATCCGATCGGGACCAACTCTAAGATTCATACTCATAGACTGCCAGTGCTCACAATTGAGCTCACAAACAAGAAAGACTGTGCAAGTGTAAACAAAAGAGAAAATCATAAACGATAGTTCTCCCGTGTTCATCTACTGGTACCATGAGAACTGCGGAATAGACCGACAAGACGGTTAATGATCCACACATACAAATAAACAGCCAAGTCTACGTCCTCAACACATGGGATACTGCGCGACTAAAGTTCATAAACAGTTTAAGACTCTAAGTTTGTATGAACACATGAACATCCCAAAACGTTAAAAGTAAAAAGGGATTAGGTACGAGATTACTCACTTGATAATCGGTGTGAAGAAAGACAAAGCAAGAACCAAACTCTTAGCAAGCAAAGTTAACCTATATTTAAAGATTATTGTTTTAATGATTGGTTTTTAGTCTTGATTACAAGTTAGCATAATTAGTAAGTAAATTATTATATATAATATATATTACCGGAAAAGCAGGGCAGAACAGGGAGGAAGACGGAGGCAGAGAGGAAGACGGCAGAGAGAGAACAACGGTAAGGAGCAAGAGAGAACAGGAGAGTTTAAGTGCTTTGTGTGTGTAGTGTTAGGAAATTAACATTATTATTTATAGGGAAACCCTAGGGAACACAATCCCTAGAAAAGGGGAAAAGATCTCCAAAAAGTAAAAGATTCCAAAAGCAAAAGATATCAAAAGATATGGCAGCTGCAGGGGACAAAGAAAAAGCTGACAGGGAACAGTAAACAGGCATGGGAGGGTCAGATAAAGGTACTGGTCAAGCATGGAAAAAGCAGATCTCAAAAGATAATGTCAGTCACTTTTTCTGCCAACCAATGGGGTTGGTGCACATGCTGCGCCAAAAGTGGCTTTTCAGACATAAGATAGGTCAGGTCAACAGCACAGAAGATAACACAAAAGTAAACGGCTGGATTAAACAGAAGAAAAGACTCAAGACATAGCGCGAGAAAGCTTGAGCGCGAAGGCAGACACAGAAGGTCAAGAGTGCGCGAGCGCGAAGGCAGACAGAACCAACCTTAACGCGTCGCGGGAAGAACTACATTTCTAAGCGCGCCGCGGGAAGAACTTTAATTCTAAGCGCGTCGCGAGAAGAACTGTATTCCTTAGCGCGTCGCGGGAAGAACGGTATCCATAGCGCGCCGCGGGAAGAACTAAAATCCTTAGCGCGCTGCGGGGACAGTTCGTCTCGCGTATCGCAGTAACAGGTGGTCTTCACGCAGGCTTCCTTGTAAGGAGTCTGGCGCGTGGAGCTGCGCAGACAACCTTAGGCGGAAAGGAACAAAGGACGGGTTCAAGGCTTAAGGGCGGGACGGCGACAAGAGGGAAAAGAAGGCGGAAAGAGAGAAGAAGAGGGACGGGACGGCGGAAAGAAAG
>NW_027504332.1:0-18723 GCF_021521415.1 Bidens hawaiensis
CTGCATTGTGTAGACAGTATTCTTCTGATTTTTGCTTATTTGTCGAGCTGGTTCGTTTTTAACTGATTTTCTTTCCTGGTTAGTTTAAGATAGTAATTAAAAGTCTTAAATTTCATTAAAACATAAAACATAAAACATAAAAACATAATTAAACATAGTGGAAATGAAAAGTACAATAACAATCCTTGATTCTAACACATAACACTAGCGGGGAGCAACTTCAACATGAAACACATTCGGGACCTCAACGACCACCATTCCCGAACAAGTCTTGGATGTGGGGAGGTGCTCGTTTGGCTTTCAAGAGCTCAGAGAGCTTTTTGTCGAGCTTAACGATTTCTCGGTTGAGAAAGTTGAGCTTGGAGGCCACATCCTTGTGGTGACCATCAACAACATGGAAATTTTCGAACCTCAGTAGTTCGAATTTGTTGATTAGCTCGATTACGCGAGCTTCGATTTGAATGTTACTTTCAACTTGGTCTCTCATGATGCATTGTAGCCTCATGACCTCCTCCTCAAGATTTGAGGAAGATTCATGTTGCTTGCCTTTCCTCACTGGTCTCCATTCAACCTTCTTGCTTTCCATTTCAGTAATGTTGTGTTTGGTGTGAATGGAATAGTAAGTTTATGCATGCATTATATAGAGACTGGAAAGTTGAACACGACCCTGTGCTGCTAGGGGAATAAATGTTTCTGAGTCAGAGAATTGTACGGAGTCAGCGCGTATCATGCTGAAGATTCTAGGGTGACCACGGCCTCGTGCTTAGGGAAGCACAGCCCGTGTTTTTTGTCACAGATGATTTTCTTGTAATTTTCAGCAAAACGCGTGAGCTGTAATTCTTAGAATGATGTTTAGTATGATAATTTAGAAGTTTATTCATCCTAAAAATTACTTTTCATTAAATTAAAAGGTCCTAAAACAAATACGGGATAAGCCCGGTTTTCCTAAAAATAAGAAAATAATCGGGTTAAGCCCAAAATCCCAACACATTGTGCATAATGCACTTGTTTAAACATAAAAGTAGAGATTTAGGTTTCCTAGATGTTCCCAAAAGGCTCTCCTCCTCCGAATGGTCCTGGTGGTGGAAAGTACGTGAACCCGAGAACTTGAAACTGGAGTTGTTCATTATTGTCTCGTAGTTCCATTTTCATATTTTCCACTGATTCGGTGAGTTGAACGAGGCGCATCTCAGCAAGGAGATTCATTTTGGTGAGCTCCTTGACGAGTTCTTGAAGTTTCAAAAGATGCACGGTTTTGGAAACATGGCGGGCATCGTTTCTCGGGTGTCGGGAAACGGGGATTGCTTCACTCATCTCAGTCGGCATGTTTGAACTTTCATAGACTACTGGTTTGATTTTGGTTGGTGCAAGGAATGCAATGACACAAGGTGCCTTTTATAGCCAACCGGTATCCTAAGCACGGCCCCATGCTTTTGTTAGCACGACTCGTGTCTTTGTTCTGACAATTCTGTTACAAACCAGGCTGATTGAGATTTTTGCAGCAAAGATTCCGTTTCGCGATTTTGGGCACGGGGTCGTGCTCTTGGAAGCATGCCCCCGTGGTTTTAGCTTTTTAGTGTGTTTTTTATATGCTTATGTATTTACAAGGCCTAGTTTTGTGAAGTTCTTGGCCAGACCTTGTTACCTTGATTTCCTATTCAGGGAGTTGGAGAGCTAATACCTCCAGAACTTCTTCAAATGGTTCATCGATATATGGTTTTAATCGATGTCCATTTACTTTGAACTTTTGCTCATTTGAATTTGAGATCTCAACTGTCCCATAGTCAAAAACTGATTCAACTATGTATGGACCTGTCCATCGAGATTTCAATTTTCTTGGGAAAAGACGAAAACGAGCGTTGTATAACAATACACGGTCGCCAGCTTGGAATTTCTTGTTTCCTATTAAATGGGTGTCGTGCAGGCATTTAGTCTTTTCCTTGTAAGACCAGGAATTTTTATAGGCCAATGTTCTCAGTTCCCCGAGCTCGCAAATTTGATCTTCCCGGTTTATGCCGGCAGACGTTAGATCAAAGTTTACTGCTCTGAGAGCCCAGTAGGCTTTGTGTTTTAATTCTACTGGTAGATGACATGCTTTCCCATAAACGAGTTTGAAGGGTGTCGTTCCTATGGGAGTTTTGTGAGCCGTCCTGAGGGCCTACAAAGCGTCATCTAATTTTTCTGCCCAATTCTAGCGATTCATTCCTACAGTTCTATCTAAAATGCTTTTAATTCCTCGATTTGAGACCTCCACTTGCCCACTAGTCTGAGGGTGATATGGTGCCGCCAGTCGGTGGTGAACCTCATATCGTGCTAAGACTTTGTCCATCAGAGTGTTACAGAAGTGGGTACCTCTGTCGTTGATTAGGGCTTTTGGAGCGCCAAATCATGAAAATAACTTTTTCAGGAATCTCACAACATCACGAGCATCGTTAGTGGGAAGGGATTGTGCATGTACCCATTTAGATACGTAATCGACTGCTACAAGGATGTATTTATTTCCGAACGAGTTAGGAAATGGGCCCATGAAATCTATTCCCCATACATCAAAGATTTAACAAATTTGAATGCCCTTTTGAGCCATCTCATTTTTGGATGAGATGTTCGCGGCTCTTTGACAAGCATCGCATGCTTGGATCAAAGTATGTGTATCTTTGTATATGGTGGGCCAGAAGAATCCTGCATCAAACACTTTTCTGACCGTAGTGGCGGTACCGTGGTGCCCACCAGTTGGTCCTTCATGGCAGTGTTTGAGAATAACTAAGGGGCTTCATTGCTTGCTACACACCTACGAATAACTTGATCAGCACCTATCCTAAACAAGTATGGATCTTCCCAGAAGTAGAACTTAAGGTCGGAGAAGAATTTCTTCCGTTGTTGATGAGTAAGTCCCTTTCTTAGCATTCTACAAGCTAGGTAGTATGCGAGGTCGGCATACCAAGGAATTTCGTCTTTCTCCTCTATGATTGCTTGGATATGCATGAGAACTTCATTGTAAGCGTGGGAGATGGTCTACGGCTACGTTCTCTGCTCCTCTCTTGTCCTTGATTTCTATGTCGAATTCTTGGAGTAGTAGGATCCATCGGATAATTCTGGGTTTGGCATCTTGTTTGTTGAAAAGGTAACATATGGCGGCATGGTCGGTTAAACTATGGTTTTGGAGAGAACTAGGTAGGATCTACACTTTTCAAAGGCGAAAACTACTGCTAATAACTCTTTTTCTGTGGTGGAGTAGTTTTCTTGTGAATCATTAAGAGTTTTACTCGCATAGTAAATTGGGTGAAAGTGTTTTTCTTTGCGTTGTCCGAGTACGGCTCCAACTGCAAAGTCACTTGCATCGCACATGATTTTGAATGGAAGGGTCCAGTTGGGTGTAGTCATGATTGGTGCGTTGACAAGTTTGTCTTTTAATATGTTGAATAATTCAACACATTCTTCAGAGAAGACGAATAGTGCGTCTTTCTCTAGAAGTTTGGTCATAGGTCTAGAAATTTTGGAAAAGTCTTTTATGAAGCGGCGGTAGAAACCTGCGTGACCTAGAAAACTTCTAATGGCTTTGACTGAAGTTGGCGGTGGAAGTTTGGATATGGTTTCTATTTTGGCCCTATCAACTTCTAGTCCTTCTTGGGATATCTTGTGACCTAGAACAATGCCTTTCTTTACCATAAAGTGGCATTTTTCCCAGTTGAGTACTAAGTTTACTTCTTCACACCTAGCCAACATTTTGTCGAGGTTGTTTAACCAATGATCGAATGAATCTCCAAATACTGAGAAGTCGTCCATGAAGACTTCCATCGAGTTTTCGATCATTTCATGAAAGATGGCCACCATGCAACGTTGGAAGGTGGCTGGAGCGTTACTTAGTCCAAATGGCATTCTACGGTAGGCGAAGGTTCCATGCGGACATGTAAAGGTGGTTTTATCCTGATCTTCAAGAGCAATGGGAATTTGGAAATATCTGGAAAATCCGTCAAGAAAACAGTAGAACATTTTTCCAGATAATCGCTCAAGCATTTGATCGATGAAAGGAAGTGGAAAATGATCTTTTCTTGTAGCGTCATTAAGCTTCCGGTAATCAATGAAAACTCGCCAGCTTGTGATGGTTCTCATTGGTATCAGCTCGTCCTTCTCGTTCATTACGACCGTCATTCCTCCCTTCTTGGGTACTACTTGAACGGGACTTACCCAAGGTGAATCCGAGATCGGGTAGATTAGTCCGGCATCAAGTAGTTTGATTACTTCCTTCTTCACCACATCTTGCATGTTGGGATTGAGACGTCTTTGATGTTGGACCACGGGTTTGTATTCTTCCTCAATGAGAATTTTGTGAGTACAAAAGGAGGGACTGATGCCCTTGATATCCATGATCTTCCATGCGATGGCCTTCTTATGGTTTTTGAGAACCTTAAGAAGTTCGTCTTTCTCTTCTTTGGAAAGGTGAGATGAAATAATTACTGGGCGTTGAGAATCTTTTTCTAAAAAGGTGTATACGAGATGGTTTGGTAGCTCTTTTAACTCTAAGGCTGGTGGTTCTTCGATTGATGGTTTGATTTTTCATTGCATTCAGTGATTTCATATATTACTTCTGATGCTTCATGATAATTATCATTGATATTTTTGTTTTCTAACATGGGTGTGTTGAGTGTTTTGTCTAAGACTTGTATATCTAGTGGTGTTTTAATGGAGGAATCTCGCATATAGCAACTTACGATGGAATTTATGATGTCAACACAGTATAATGTGTCATCGTGCTGTTGTGGATACTGCACAGATTTTCCTCTGTCAAAAGTGTTTGCCTTGCCAGTGCAAACATCAATAATAGCCTTTGCGGTGGCTAAAAAGGGTCTTCCTAAAATCAGAGGTACACTCTTGTCTTCCTCCATGTCTAAAATCACAAAATCTACTAGGAAAACAAACTTGTCAATCTTGACAAGCATGTTTTCAACAATACCCCGAGGATATTTGACAGATCGGTCAGCTAATTAAATGCTCAGGGTGGGCTTTGGTTCTCCCATCCCTAGTTTTGCAAAAACCGCATAAGGCATTAAATTAATACTAGCTCCTAGGTCAGCCAGGGAATTGCTAACAGATAAATTTCCTATGAGACAAGGGATAGTAAAGCTCACTGGATCGGTCATTTTTTATGGCAGCTTGCTTTGGAGGATTGCTGAACATTCTTCACTTAGGGTGACATGTGAGATCCTCCAGCTTCCTTTTGTTTGTCAGCACTTCTTTGAGAAACTTGGCATATTTTGGCATTTGAGCGACGACTTCGACAAAAGGGATGCTGATATGGAGTTGTTTGAAGAGTTCTAAAAACTTCCCGTACTGGGCTTCCAATCGTTCCTACTTCAGCCTTCCAGGGTATGGAATAGGTGGAACATAAGTTCGGGCTGGCTCCTTGGGTTGTACGGTGCCCGTCGGGGTCAGTCTTTCCTGCTTTTCATCATGAGATTCCTTTTCCGTAACTGGTCCTGAAGTAGTTGACGTAACAGTAGTTGTACCGCTTCTGAGTGTAACAGCGTTATCTGTTGCATTCGGGTTGGTAATTGTGTTGCTTGGAAGAGCGCCAGGTGGTCTTTCAGATAAAATTCAGGCAATTTGTCCGATTTGAGTTTCTAGATTCTGTAGTGATGCTTGTTGACTTTTGAGATCGGCTTCATGTTTTAATAATACTCCGCTGATATCAACAGCTCTTGAGTCGGCCTTCTTCGCTGCTTCATTTGTTTTTGTCATGAGTTGGTTTAGCATTTCTTCGATTTTTGAGTAGCTTGGGTTTTGATGGCTACTAGAACTTTGATCTTGGAATTGGGGTTTAGGCTGGAAGGGTTGATTCATCGGTCTTTTTCGAATCCTGGTAAGGGTTGAGTGTTACCTCCGTCTTTCCGGCTGAAATTCGGGTGGTTTCTCCATCCTGGATTGTAGTTGTTGCTGAAAGCGTTGTTCTGACGAGCGATGAAATCGACTTCTTCCATGGCCATAATGACTTGTTTACAGTCACTTTTTTTATGACTTCCTCCCCAAGTATCACAGGTGAGTCTTGTTTTTGCTAGCTCGGCTTGAAGTTGTTCGAATTTTTTAGAAAGGGCTTCAAGCTGTGCCATGACAAGAGTGTTGGAATCAACGTGGTGTATTCCTTTATGGGTAGGTGTAGATCTTGGTGGGTTGTAAGAGAAACTCTTATTTGCAGCTTTCTCCAGGACTTCAAATGCTTCGTTAGGTGATTTGGATCCCAGGTCTCCACCAGCGATTTGGTCGATGTCCTGTTTGTTTTGACTGGATTGTGCGTCAAAGAAAGTTTGTACTTGTAACCGTACGCTCAGTCCATGGTGTGGGCATCTTCTCAGAAGACTTTTGTATCTTTCCCATGCTAAGTGTAGCGATTCATCATCATCGGTTCGGAATCCGGTAGTGCTGGCTCGGTATTTGGTAGTTTTATCAGGCGGAAAGTATTTGAGGAGAAACTGTTCAACCATCTGGTCCCAGGAAGTGATGGAACAAGACGAAAGGGATGCTATCCATTCTAGGGCTTGACACCTTAGAGATAAAGGAAAGAGTTTGAGTTTGATTTGATCTTCAGAACAGTTTTGAATTTTAAAGGTTCCGCATATTCGTAAGAATCGAGATATATGAGAAATAGGGTCTTCGTCGAGGAGACTGTGATATTGAACTGAATTTTCGACCATGTGAATGGTGCTTGGTTTGATTTCGAAATGTTCGGTGATATCCGGTGGAGCCACTCCATTGCCATACCCTTCGAGAGTTGGCTTGGCATATTGGCTCATGTTCGGCTCATTGTTCTAGGCCGCCATCATTTCTTCTGTTTGATTTTCTCCTGATGTGGTGGCATCTACTGATTCATCCTTGATTGCTTCGGCGGTTTCTGTAGCCCGTTTACGAGTTCGTCGACGAAAGAGTCGTTTCGGTTCAGAAATTGGAGAAACAAGCTCATGCTCAAAAGTAGAGGACATACATGGGACTAAATCAAAATGAAAACTAAAGTAAAAGTTAGCTAATGTAAATTAAAGGGTAGTCTAAGTTAAACTACCGTTAGGCTAAGCTACTTTAAACTAAACTAATGTCTAAATTAATTAAGCTAAAGTAAAGGTAAGGAAGAGATAAAATTAGGCTAGCCGTAAAATTATATAGTTTAATAGTTAGTAAAAAAAATGAAATAAAATAAAAGTTAAGAAAAATATATACAATTATAGATAATGATCAAATTAAAACTTGGATCGTTCTTAGAAACGTACCGTGTCCCCGGTAACGGCGCCAAAAACTTGATGCGGTCGGTGCGTGTGGTATAAAATATAAGAGGCTGGATGATTTACTTTTGCACAAGTTCGTGTTTTTAATTTATAAAAGTGATTTTTACAAAGACTAAACACACACAAAATAGGCAAGTGTACCTATCGTGTACGTAGAATAGTATTGGTAAGAACCAAGTATCGATCCGTGGACATAAATGTTTCTAATAATAAATCGTTGTTTTACTTTAATCGGAGGTTTTAATCATTTTGGGGTTAATTTTCGAACTTTTTATAAAATATAAATACTTATATATATAATATATAGGTGACCAAGACGAGAGATTCTGAACGAGTTGTTCAATTATGCGAAGGTTACCATCTAAGATCAAGAATCTACTTCATTTTAGCATTGATAATTAATATTCAAAGATGTGGTAAACTTGCTGTAGCAATATATGATAGATAGCTCCTTAAACCTTAAGTGAGAATCTTTGGCACTAAGGAGGTAACATGCGCATTTTAAAGTCCACCATTTCCTAATGTCATGCCACCTCAATGATGTCAATTTAAGTTGGCAAGTAGTTTCGTAAAGTAGAAAGATTAGGATTGACTTCGATTTCTCCAATACCAATTCTAACAACTTCGGGTGGTTGTAGTTAACACCTCCCCTTGGTTGATTTATGTAGATTATAATTACACATTCCATTAACATATGATTTCTTTAACTAGCATGATATCCTAAGCGAAGCCATTTTCGGATTACCAAGACTTAGAGAAATACATCCTAACTTATATCTCATCATTTCTAAGTACAACATAAGGATCTCTGTTTCGATAATGTATCAAAGTCTTTCTATCTTTCAAGAACATGAATTGATCATGAACGATTGCCAATAGAATTAACAACCACCAACTTTGAATTAGTGATTTAAGATGGTGAAACATTTCTCAACAAAAGATAATTGTAATATAACCATGTACTTTACTAGACTACACCACATGTTTTGTATAATTATCAAGTAAAACAAAGCTTCTTCATAGATTTTAAATGGTAAAAGGAGTTTAGCTCATAATGAGCGTGATGATAAACATTAAGATGAATGATGATAACAAATACATGATTAAATTTGGAACGATCTAACCAAATGTAGATGCATCTTCCTTCTTAATGATGATGATGATGATGGATGATGATGATGGTTGATGGTTGATGGTGATGACCTCCAAACCATCAAACTCTTCTCTAAATCTTCTATGTGAGTGTTAGTGTGTGTTTTTATAAGAGAAAACCGGATAGAATTCTTTTTAAGGCACACTTTTCAAATGGCACAAGAGCCACTATTTATAGGATGTCTGGAGAGAGAAGCACGGCCCCGTGCTTTATTAAGCACGACCTCATGCCTACGTGTCCCAGTTGCATATTGTTAGATCGTACATGATGACTCACCTCGACCCTGTGCTTCCTGAGGCACGGCCCCGTGTCTTTTTATGACATGTGCTAATTTCATTTTGTCGTTTCTGAAAGGTGATCACGGCCCCATGGTTGAGAGGCACGGTCCCGTACTTTTGTTCCCAGTTTTTTTTTGTCTTTTCTGGTGTTCAGAAGCATGGGGGCGTGTTTCTTGAGGCATGGGGGCGTGTTTCTTTGTTTTTCTTGTGTTTTCTTCTGTTTTTCTTCGTCTTTTCGCTTGTTTCTTCGTTTGGGGCTTGGTTTCACCTGAAATTACATTTTATTATAATAAGTAGCCTTTTACGCTATGTTATTTAATAGAAATTGCAGTTTTTAGAGATTATTTGATGCCGAAAAGATGTATAATTTTATGTATATCATGGTGTCTATTTTAAGGTTCACCAAGAATTCACAAGACTATCAATTTCTCGGCTTATCGTCAAACTAAGCACTTGGAGTATCTTTTAAGAGAATTTTAGCATTCCTCATCAAGTGATAATTGCAACATAACCATTTGTTATTAAAAACCGATCACGTGTTTTACTATCATTATTAAACTTCAATTAAGATTCATTATAAACCAAGATGATACTATGGAAGTTTAGTCACTGATAGACTTAATGATAATTATCTAAGTAATAGATACAAACATGATCAAATTGAAATTATCTAACCAATTTGAATGACTAATCTTTAATGCTAATGACCTCTCCCAAAAGCTTAATCCCCTTAATCTTCAAATGGTAGATGGACGAGATCACTTACCCAATTAATAGTGTTGAAAAGAGGTCATTGGAGATGTATAGGCTGCCCAGGTCCTCTGGGCACGTCCCTGTTAAGCAGGGCACAACTGTGTAGTCATTTTGTCATGTCGCATTAATTATCCATGTCAGATTTTACAACTCAAAGTTAACATGACCGTGTTAAGAAATGCACAATCGTGCTGAGTTCCACAACAGTTCAAACTTCTCCAGTTTCTTTTTTAATTTTAATAGGTACTTGAAGGCACGATCGTGTCTAGGGAAGGTACGATCGCGTTTTGCTTTGAAACCTTCTATTTTGTCTTTTTTTTGATAACATTTGGTGTGTTTTGGTTACATGGCCATGTCTTGATTTCCTGATTTTTGTCTTTACTTCGTATGCTCTAGGCATGGTCATGTCATGATTCATCACGGGGTGTGTTGAGTCGGTTTTCACCGTTTTTCATCGTATTTCAGCTTGTTTAATTTCTTGGGACTATATTTACTTTTAAATAAAAATTATAACGTTATTTGTTCTAATATAGTTGCTAAAATTACGCTTATATGGAGATATTTTAGTGTTAAAAAGATGTATAAGTTCTTATACATCAGTGTGCCACATTGTGTCCATCGCACTTCGCCCGAGCCCGTACGCTTCGGGTGCTTCGCACCCTCCGCCAGGACCATTGGGTGTGATTTGTCTTATAAGAATATTAACATATAAGCTCTCTTTCTTATAAAGAACTTACAAATTTTGTAATCTAACGATGTGTGAGACGGACTTATTTTTTTATTTATACATACTAATTTGGAAGCATTACATTTTCTTTCCTCCATCAATACGGGATGAAACTCACTTTTTTTATTTTCTCAAATTTTCTTTTTTGCTTATATTAAGGTTTGTTGTACCCTAAGGACGTGCGTAACATTGAAAGTCTAATGCAGAGCCAAAATATGAGCACAAATTGACAACAAGGTCACAAATCGTTAAAAAATAAATAGAATTTTTTGAAAACGAATTATTTATATTTATATT
The DNA here is from genome assembly GCF_021521415.1 of Bidens hawaiensis. Lineage (NCBI taxonomy): Eukaryota > Viridiplantae > Streptophyta > Magnoliopsida > Asterales > Asteraceae > Bidens > Bidens hawaiensis. The sequence continues at coordinate 10,477 of NW_027504332.1, forward strand.
TATGTAAATGTGGTTAAGCAACTCAACATATCTACACAAAATTGCCCATAATTACATTCTCGTGTAACTATACATAACTTTTCTTTTTTCACGATTGGGAAAAGCAAAAGACAATCAATGAGATTAGTGTCCATGTGAGGGCATTATTAGTAACATGTCTTGATGATCCTCCAATTGCAAAACATGGTAGCCATGATGAACCGTTCGGATCATCCTCAGGTTCTGGGGATTTAGGAAGCACCGGTGAGGCAGTAGTTCCAGTTGAGGTTGGCACCGATGCATCTGTAGATGATTTCTGGCTAAAAGTAATAGAAAGATTTATCAATAATAATTTTTACTAACAATATCACTTATAACTTTCGGTTTGTGTCTGTCTAACTGAAAAGTAACTTTAGTTTTGCTTACTAAAATCCAGTTTTCCTAAATATATTATTATATAGTTAATTAACTAACATATACAGATCTTACCTTGTTGATCCCGAGCAAAATGTGATTGTATAATCCGCACCCTTGCAAGTAAATGTACTCGTGGCATCATCATAAGCATAGCTATACGACCTCGGGCAAGCCGCTTTAAACATTTCCGAATAAACCGATGGATGACAAGTGTCAGGCGATCCAAATGATCCACTACAACAATACTCTGGATTCCCAAATGCCTCACATGCACTTTTGCACGCTTGACCATCTCCTGCCCGTAACTCAGTGGGACACATTCGGTTTAAATCGGTTACACAACCTGTTGTACCACATGCACCCGTACCGCCACTAGCCTCAACCGCCATGGGCAAATTGTACCCGTCAACTAGGCTCACATCATAGAAATCTAGAGGGTTTGATCCTGAAGCTGACCCAATGGTGAACTCGGCTAGGGTTGCGGGTGGGGTCGCACCAGCCCCATTGCATGACATTTGGTTAGACCCACAGTCGCCGGTTGCACAACTTCCTTGACCATTTTCATCAAAGGTGCAACCGGTTCTACCCCAAAACCGACCTGACCAGCCCGGTGAGGCTTCGAAGGAGCGTGACTCGCCCGGGCTGAGCTCAAAACCGGTGCTATCTAATGGGGTGCTAGCGGCACTAGATAATATCCCTGGCCATACCATGTGATCACATCTGTTTTTAAAGGTGAATGTACTTGCACATATCCCTGAAATTACAAAATCAATATTAATACTTGTATTAGATATTTTTTATACTTAAATCTTCACTTATTATTATAAACTTTAATCCAGAAGTTTGTATTTTTTATTTTTTTTGAAAGACCAACAAAAAATTTTTATTCACAAACTAGCAAGAAGCTAGACATAAAACACCCACCAAATACAAGTCAAAAAAGACCAACACCAGCAGCAAAAAAACACCATCACAATCCTATTTCCATAAAAAACTACGCCAATCTTTCACCGTTAAGCCCCTCATTTTTGACCGAGATTTAACCCACAAGTAACCAATAGCTTTGACTTCTTCAAACACATTATGCGCAATAACTGGGTTATCATTATGTACTCTATCGTTCCGCTTTTTCCTAAAACACCAAATAGTTATCAAGCACCCCGCGTGAAAAGCTTTAGACTTTTCTGTTTAAGCCGCTATGTGTTTATGAAGATTCACCAAGTCTTGCATACCAAATGCATAAATTGAAGGGACTTTGCACCATTGGGAAATTTCAAAAAACATTTTCTTATTTTCTTATTTTTTTTTTGTGTGTGTGTATGTGTTTTTTTCTTTTTTGGAAAATATAGGTTATGTAGCCAAGAGTATTACCAAAAATATGAGATCCTAATACAAAATATGTATTCCACTACACCTTAATAATCCCTGGGAGAACCCGAAGATAGCGAATGAATCAGGCGATGGAAGCTTGTGCTGACCGTCAACTGATCCATCCCTAGCAATTTACTGAAAACCATAAATGTAGATTTTTAACTAGAAACATTGATGATAAGCAAGCAAGCTTTAACAATGTAGATTTTGGTAACATTGTGCGATAACCAACCGATGAAAACCAAGATATGGGTTTGTTTCATGACTTAAGAGATTAATATACCACCTTATAGGTTTCAAAATGGAAAGAAAAATGGAAAATTTATATACCTTTGAAAATCATCAAGAAAATCAGGAGTATGGTGGAAGAACATGAAACAAATGACTGTGTAGGCATATTATGTAAACTCGTAAAATTCGCAAACTATATTTGATTGTTGGTAGTAGTGAAATGAGGTTTGATTAGGGTTTTTTTATTTTATCTTTAATACGCATAAAACATGAAGCTTTAACAACGGAGATTATGGAAAGCTTTGAAAGATAAAAGATAGATGATAAATGAAAGAAGGGGGATCTTATGGGATTGGCAGACTTAAGTTTTATACGGTGGCTCGGTGCACAAGTGTAACAATTAAGTATTATTATTATTATTTTTTTTTTTTTGTTTACTTTTTTTTATGTATATATATACAACTACGTGTGTGTGTATATATAAACCTGTACAACTGTGTTTATGGATATATTATTTTGGGGAAAAGAGAATATAAGGATGGAGATTGGAGAATTGGAAGTGTAAAGGGGAGGTTATCTTTGTAAAGTTGGTTTGTCTCCAAGTCACTTTAGGTTTATGGTTTTTATTGTTTTAAACTTAAAGCTTAAGATCTCAAGGATTAGATCATAGGGTAAACTCCAGTACTTTAGATGGATCACTGTTTTGCATGTACATGTTACCAAAATCCGAAAATTGATATATAATTACCTGGTATTCACAGTAATTTAATTATTGATTAGTCGTCATAAATTATTTGCTCTTCACACGGCTCAGGTTCGGCTTGGTGGTGGTGGTGGCCTTCACAGGTTTGCCTTGAAGTATAAGAAAATTTGTTATGACTTTTGGTACATAAGGTCTTTTGTTTCTTTTTATTATAATATTAAAACAGACGTTTTAGTGTTTGTTTTTTATATGAATATACCTTGATAATATTTCTTGGAGTTAACTTCAAGTGGGTCATGTGGTTTTAAACTTTTGAGGGAGGTAATTACGGAAGTAGGGATGGTAATGGGTCGGGTTTCGGTTCGGTTTTGATATTTTCAAACCCATACCCTGTTATGAAAGCCGTCCCAAACCCGTAAGATTTTAATCGGGTAATTACCCGTCGGGTTTCGGGTTTTCCAATCGTGTTTCGGGTTTCTTATCGGGTTTTGATAAAATACCCGTCGGGTATACCCAGCTCAATACCCTCTAGGTTTCTACCGGGTTTTGACAAAATAAATAGATTACTGAGATGGTTACCATAGAGATAAAATGTCTCAAATAATTGACATAAACAAGTTCCGAAAAATAATATATTTGAAATATATATATATATATATATATATATATATATAATAAGTTATATCGGGTACATCGGGTATATAATCGGGTAAATGGGTTTATGTTATCAGGTATATTAGAAATCCCAAACCCGCGAAATTTTTTAACACTATTCCCAAACCGTCTCAAACCCTAATGGGCCGGGTATTACCCGTCCCATTTATGTTGGGTTTCGGGTTTTCCCATCGGGTACGGGTTTCATTGCCATCCCTATACGGAAGCATAATAAACTTTTCTAGCAACAAAGAATAAAGAAAAGTACTTTTATATACTTGGGGCCGATTTAAAAAAAAAACATATAGATTTTTCATTCAGTTCCAACTATTAACATTGAAATTTGCATTGATGTATCATATAAAGATTGGTAGATATATGACTATATTAACGGGTATGGGACGGACTTTCATAACCACGTTTTAGTGTGTGTGTTTTTTTATGAATATACCATGATAATATTTCTTAGAGTAAACTTCAAGTGGGTCATGTGGTTTTAAACTTTTGAGGGAGGTAATTACGGAAGTAGGGATGGCAATGGGTCGGGTTTGGGTCGGGTTTTGGTATTTCCAAACCCATACCCGGTTATAAAAGCCCGTCCCAAACCCGTCAGATTTTAATCGGGTAATTACCCGTCGGGTTTCGCGGTTTTTCCCATCGGGTTTTCGGGTTTCTTATCGGGTTTTGATAAAAACGTGTCGGATATACCCAGCTCAATACCCTCTAGGTTTCTACCGGATTTTGACAAAATAAATAGATTACTGAGATGGTTACCATAGAGATAAAATGTCTCAAATAATTAACCATAAACAAGTTCCGAAAAAATAATATATTTGAAATATATATATATATATATATATATATATACATATATATATATATACATATATATATATATATATATATACATATATATATATATATATATATATATAATAATAAGTTACATCGGGTAAATGGGTTTACGTTATCAGGTATATTAGAAATCCCAAACCCGCGAAAATTTTTAAAAACTATTCCCAAAACCCATCTCAAACCCCAATGGGCCGGGTATTACCCGTTCCATTTATGTTGGGGTTCGGGTTTTCCAATCGGGTACGGGTTTTATTGTCATCCCTATACGGAAGCATAATAAACTTTTCTAGCAACAAAGAATATAGAAAAGTATTTGTATATACTTGGGTCCGATTTTTAAAAAAAACATATAGATTTTTCTTTCAGTTCCAACTATTAACATTGAAATTTGCACTGATGTATCATAGAAAGATTGGTAGATATATGACTATATTAACAGGTTTGGGAGGGACTTTCATAACCACGTTTTAGTGTGTGTTTTTTATATGAATAAACCATGATAATATTTCTTGGAGTTAACTTCAAGTGGGTCATGTGGTTTTAAACTTTTGAGGGAGGTTAATTACGGAAGTAGGGATGGAAATGGGTCGGGTTTGGGACAGGTTTTGGTATTTCCAAACCCATACCCGGTTATAAAAGTCCGTCCCAAACCCGTCAGATTTTAATCGGGTAATTACCCGTCGAGTTTCGGGTTTTCCCATCGGGTTTCGGGTTTCTTATCGGGTTTTGATAAAATACCCGTCGGGTATACCCAGCTCAATCACCCTCTAGGTTTCTACCGGGTTTTGACAAAAATAAACAGATTACAGAGATGGTTACCATAGAGAATAAATGTCTCAAATAATTGACATAAACAAGTTCCGAAAAATAATATAATTTGAAATATATATAATAAGTTATATCGGGTACATCGGGTAAATGGGTTTATGTTATCAGGTATATTAGAAATCCCAAACCCGCGAAAATTTTTAAAACTATTCTCCCAAACTCGTCTCAAACCCTAATGGGGCCGGTATTACCCGTCCATTTATGTTGGGTTTCGGGTTTTCCCCATCGGGTACGGGTTCTCATTGCCATCCCTATACGGAAGCATAATAAAATTTTCTAGCAACAAAGAATAAAGAAAAGTACTTTTTATATACTTGAGGCCGATTTTAAAAAAAAACATATAGATTTTTCTTTCAGTTCCAACTATTAACATTGAAATTTGCATTGATGTATCATAGAAAGATTGGTAGATATATGACTATATGTAAGGGCTCATTTCTAGTAATAGTCTTTCATATTTGTGTTTTATATTTCATTTATGTAATGTTAGTTTGTTAGACTTTTACTTATGTATGTTTGCGCCCAAGGCCCCCATCGGGCCATATTCAATGAAAATATGTGCATGAGAATACACACACTATATATTGTGTGTGTATCTCATACACAACACAACCTGTTGCAAATCTTTTGCTTAACTCTCAAACTCTCTCTTTCCTCTCCAATCCTCACAGCAATAAACATACCAAACAAGATCCGAGATCTCGGTCATAAATAGTTGTTTCCACCAACTAGTGTAGAAGCTGATCCAAGATAACTAGTAATAGTTGTTGTGTTGTTAGATCCGATAAAGGGACCTACAATTGGTATCAGAGCTTTCCAGGCCCTACTAGTTGTAGATCTTGGGTCAAAACCATGGCTTTTGGTCTTGTTTGTGTTCAACAGACGAATTTTCAAGAAAGTTTGTGGGTTACGGGTGCATAAAATTCAAGAAAAGTGTTCAAAAGTTCATAAAAGTTTTGTTCAAGCTTCAAAGATTCAAAAGTTTGTGTTAAAAGTTCAAGTAATTTGGGTTAAAGTGGTGTGTTAATCTTAATAAAATGGTGTTTGAATGTGTGAAAAATTTGGGATTTGTGTAGATTCATAATGGGTCATAGTTGAAAGAATTGACATTCATCAAAAGGGATCTTCTTGAAAAAGGTGGCAGGAAAGTACACACTGTACTTTCCTAAAGTACAAACTTCATTCGAATCGATTGTGTATTCGAATCGAGTGTCTATTTTAAATCGAATCATCATTCGAATCGAATCAAACTTGTAATCTAATCGAATCAAGTCAGCATATTCGAATCAAGTAACCATTCGAATCCAATCACCATTCGATTCGAATACTAGTTGAAATCAAATCAAGTACAGATTCCATTCAAATAGAATAATCTTCTAATCGAATCGAATCCCTATTCGATTTGAATAGTCCATTCAATTCGTATAGAATCTTATTCGATTAAAACTCCATGATTCTAATATCAACTCATTCGATTGTTCTATACTTGATCATTTTACAGAAAGTGATTGTGCATCCGAATACCTTGCATTCTATTACATCACATTCGAATAGTGTCCATTCGAACAGTTTGTACTTGTGTTTTGAGCAGAATTCAGTGTGTTTGTGTTTGATCTTAAAGTTGTTTAAGAAATGGCCAATCCAGGTTCAGAAGTTAGTAATGAAGCTGTAAGGAGTTGTGTGATGTTTAAAAACGAAGCTGGGGACTACAACAAATCCTCCAAAGCTAATGACATGGTAAAGTGACTTTGAAGAATTCAAGTGGAGATTCCAAAACTACCTCAAGATCATTGTTTATAATCTTCTTAGAGCATTTGAACAAGGTCCACATCAGCCCACAACCACCACTAATGATGCTGGTGTTCCAAAAAGCTGATTTTAATGATGAGGACAAAAGAATGCTCAATGAAGACAACATGGCTTTTGGAGTTCTTACTGTGTGCCTATCACGTGAAATTACACTAACCTTGAGAGACTACACCACTACTAATGGTCTTCGGGATGCATTAGTAAACATGTTTGAAGGAAACTTGGAAATGAGAAACAGCAAGAAGGGAATGTTGAAGGGAGAATTCAACATGTTCAACTATGTCCAAGGAGAATCAAATTGCTAGCCTCATTAAGAGATTTGAAACCATGGTTACCAAGATAAAAGTGCCATCATTGAATATGATCAAGTTGAAATCAATGACAAAATTACTCAATTCACTTCCCTATTCTTGGAGTAGCAGTGTCATTACAATCAAGAGAACTACTAATCTTCATATTACCATAATCTTCATATTACCATCCATCCTGATTTAATCTCCATCATAAAGTCGTTTGAAATGGATGAAAAATTAAGAATGGGTAATCATATTAGTTCTCTTTCTAAAGCTTGTATGACTACTGGATCAAGTGTAAACACGACATTCATAAGCCAAGCTCACCCTGCTATTCACAATGCAACCTCAGCCTTCAAAACTTTTGCGATACCTCAATCATCATCAAGCTCAATTTCCCAGTTCCTTTTAGAATGCAGTCGACAAAGCCATTGCACAAGCCTTAAAGGCTCATGAGGATCAAAGAATCAACCAACACTCTAGCTTACTCTGCCCCCTCAAACCATCTCACCTGATGAATCCAACTTGGCACTGTTTCATGCCTTTTTGGCAAGCCATGAGGAGTTATCACAAGGAAAGTTGCTTTCCTTCTTCCTATGAGCAACGAGATCTTCCTGAGATCAACAAGAGGGTTCTCAAATAATGGACATCAAGTACCAGATGGGAATGGCTGTTCACAGAGCTACAAACTTTATGAAGATATATGGGAAAAAACAACTTCAAGGATGCTGATGGGAAGAACATTGGGTTTGAGAAAGACAAGTTGCGCTGTTATAACTACAAATCCAGGTCATTTTGCTAGAGAATGCACAAATCCACCGATGGCTGTGAATGACATCAAGATCACCGAGATGTCTAATAATGAAGGTGCTAAAAGATCAGACAAGAGGCACGTTCCTAATTACTCCTCGAATTCAAGAGTCCCATGAATTGGTCGAGGAAGTGGATCCAAGGGAAAATTCGAGTTGAGCTCAAAGGCCATGATCACAAGAACCGCTGAGTCAACTCAACCGGATTGGGAGGATGAACAATTTGAGGGGTTGAAGAATCTGCTGACCTTTTCTGGAATGACCTTCACTGATCAAGCAAGCACCACGTCAAGCACTG
>NW_027504333.1:0-15288 GCF_021521415.1 Bidens hawaiensis
CACTAGAATCTCGGAGACGGCCCCGGTTAACACCACATATTTGATTTTGTTTTGTACTATTAGTGGTTAACGTTTTCTCTACAAAGATGAGGGACTAATGAAGCATGAGCATATTATAAGGGGTCCTCTAACCAAAAATTCACACTGAAAATAATGAAATTAGAAGAATAAAAGATATTTAGATTCTAGTGATAAGTTGGGTGGGCGTTAGCCTTGGAATGATATACCAAATAAAAGGTGCTAATATTCAAGAAAACACATCAAAAAGGCAAAATAAAAAACAAATTTAACAAGTAAAATTTGATAATATTATTATTAGTTTATAAATAGTAACACTTAAATTTGAAATATAATTTTTTGTAATTTATGTAAGTAATATCTATAGCCAGTGTATTTTATAACAGTTTCCTTTATTAGTTGTAATTCTTATTATAAACATTGCATGTCAATCCAAACATGTCAATCCAAACATAAGTCGTTTAGTTAAATGGATCCAACAGGTATAGTCAATCATACAATGTTTTAAACACATTAGACATGATAATCCAAAACGTGAATATTATGGCGTTAGGTTCGTATTGTGTAAGACGCTATCACGCTTACATTATATGCTTATATTTGTATGCATATATGTTAAAATAAGATAATATCATCAATTACCATCTACCATCCAAACTCTCATATCTTATTGTAACTTTTATGAGGGTGTAAATGTCATAAAATATGATCATTTTACCATTCTCTTTCTCGTTACTCTCCAAACTTCGTCAAATGATAAAAGTATCAACACTTGTTGGCTTTGATAATCTTTATGGGTCTTCCATCAAACTTTTTTTAACTACCTAGTTTTGTCAATTGCAACTTCCTGCAATAAACCATGAATATAATACACTTAAAATAGTAATTTTCTTATTCTTATTCTTTTACCTAAAATAATAAAAATAAAACATTTACTTGTTTAGTCCACACAAAGAATAGTGAATTTTGGAGCTCTATGTAGTTCTGTAAACAAATCAAACGAAAACGAACAAGAACACATTCGTGTTAATTTATTTAACTTTAAACGAATACAAACACAAACACATATTTGGGAAAATATTTGTATTCATTTTCGTTTGTTTAAAACATGAACATATTTATTTTCGTTTATGATTATTACGAACCTTAGCTAGGAGTCAAATGTGATGGTGTATATAGGATTATAAAAGCTAGAGTATGATATCTCAATATTAATATGATATTTGGTTTGATTTTTTTTTTAAATTTTTTTGTTTAAAGTCAATGCTGACTATTTTTGTGATGAATGGTTTTGAAAGAATCCGAGCTCCAATGGGCCCAACAAAATTTCTAGTTTCCCAAATGTTCATAATAAATGTTAGGCGTTCGGTTACATATGTTTAAAATATTATAGGGGTAAATTGTGTTTTTGGTTATCATAAGTTAGTTGATTTTATGAACCAGATTCGGGAAATCAATAGTTAAACTCGCCATTCGTCTTCAGGGCCGGCTCAACGAATGTGGAGGCCTAAATCAAAACAAGATTTTGAGACCTTTTCATAACAACGATTAGGAAAAAAATTGATTATTACAAATTTTGAACTCATAACCTATACTTTGGTAACAACCAAGGCCTACCCACCATACCAATACAATACTTTGCGTTTATTATACCCATTATAATATATCTATATATAATGTTATTTTTGAATTTAGAGGCCTTAATTGAGTGGGCCTAAAACCCTAACTTGTTTTCGCTGTCCCACGAGCCAACCCTGTTTGTCTTTTATCACCATAAATTTCATTTGCAGCAATATAAATTACAATATTTTGATTGATTCCTAACGTGCGTATAACTAAAGGGGTTTCTTCTAATCTGGTGTCATGGACACAGCCCTTCTTTTGTCTAGAAATCAGAGTTGATTTATTTCTTATTGCACCATGTATAAGCATATCTAATAACTGAAAAATGATCAGTTTGATTAATAATATAAATATGAAACATGTATGTAGAGGTAGGGTATTAAACCCACCCCTAAACACATAATATATACTTCTGCTGGTTATAAGGGCTAGGCGCCATGCAACAACCGTGGCGTCAGGGCGATGAATGATATGTCCTCATATAACAAACATTCTCTAACACCTCGGGAATGGAGCGCCAAAGATCTCCATAAACATGGTGCAAAAATGAAGGATATTTATCGTAAATGACGCCCAACCAATAAGGAACGAACAATGCATAGTCAATAGTACTACATAGTACGACATGTCAACATCAAATGGCCACGATGCCCGCCAACTCCATGTAACACACGTGCAAGGAATATGACTGGTAGGAAGCCTGACAGGGTGGTTGGTCGTACCCTCTCTCTCCTTTCCAACGACTATAAATACTAACCTATCTCCAAATGGTAAAAGATCCAGCATCCAGTATTCTCAACTTACTCTCACTTTCGTTATAAAACACTATACTGATTCTCACGCCGAAGGGTGGTTACGAGAGGATCCCCCCCCCCCCCCAATTTCCCTCTTAACGAGCTCACGGTGTTATGTTTTGTAGGTGTACCACTCATTTCCATCGAAGAGAAGTATAACCCATCGTGGGAATACTTAAGCATAACTCTTGGACTAAGTGATTAGACCAGAGGGGGGATTTCGTGTTTCTTCATTGGCGCCATCCGTGCATTTTGCTAGAACAGTTATTTGTAACAATTTTTGGTTCAAATTAGCGGAATAACACCCACAAAGGCGTTTGGCCAGTCTTCAAATGCCAATTAGGATGAAAACTCAGAAAATGCAGCCGTAATAGGTAGTGTTGAAGGCATCGCTAATGCGTCCACCCTTTGACAAACCATTACAACATCAAACAAAACAAGGTCAACGCCACAACTTCAGATACCCCTGCCGCCAAGAATCATGGCTTGGTGGGAAGAAGAACAAGAAAAAATCATGGCGAGAATGCAAGAAAAAATATCTTTTGTCTAGCCTAGAACTCTGTTTGGCGGAAAAGCGAGCAGTAATAAGGCGGACGAAGATTATGAAGAAGACGAGGAAGAAGAATCAACTCCTGTTGTACAGAAAACAGAGTTACCATCCGGGAAAACACCAGGTGGGCTGGTGAATAGCCAAGCGGATGAGAGTAGTAAACCACAACGCTCACGTCGTACAACTAATTTGCGCATGGACGATCCAGACCATAAGCAAAGATGGAAAGATCCAGACGCCTCCGCCAAAAAACTCATCAAATATCATCCAGACGCAAACGAAGATTTTTCAAAACCATACCGGCTGATCGCCTCGGCTGGAAAATCTAAGTGCATAAAAAGAATCGCGGAGGCGGAATTACCAGGAAATCCAAAGATTCCGCCAACGGTGGGTCGGTAGGATGGTCTATCAGACCCATATGACCATTTACAAACCTACATCGCCGCAGGCCTAGTCTCGGGGTGGACAATGCCACTTTGTGCCACATATTCACTTTAACGCTCGTAGGAACAGCAAGAGCATGGTTTGAACGCCTGCATGAAGGCCAAATCTCAAGTTGGGACGACTTGGTGAATAAATTTACCCAACATTTTAGCAAGCAGCGGCGCCACATCAGCGATCCAGCGGACATCCTCTGTAAAATTGCCAAAATTTTTCGTTAATAAATCACGATTAGCAATAAAATTTCGTCATTACGAGAAAAATCTTATTTGTTAGTGATCTAGACATTTCAAAGTCAACAAAAAGCGCAAAAAATCGCCACGTAACGAACCTGACGTGGAATGACCCCGGGTAACAAGTCAGAAAGTAAATAAATCATTAAAGGGGTTAATGTAAGTCCCCCCGGGGCGTCGCTGATCGATACGAGATCCGCACAATGTCTAGGAGTGCGGAATCCTCCTAGACTCGTTTATGGTGTAGAAGACGAAGAACACGATTACACTCAAACAAACACACGAACAAACACACGAATGGGATAAACACATCTGCAGATCTTTTATATAATAACCAAAACACATTACATACCAAACACGAAAACAAATGACGGCCGACCCGAGGTGAGCTCTACCTCGGGCCGTCCCACACGACTCTCCCTCTCTGTTTCTCTCTAGACAATTAAACTGAACACCAAATACTCTAACTTTCTGGATACCCAAACCTAAACAAGACACACATATATATATATATATAAACAACTTCGCGGGCTTGGGCTTGGGCCAGTAGGCGAAGTTGTTCTAACTTCGCCTATGGTAGAAGTTGTTCTAACTTCGCCTATGGCGAAGTTGTTCTAACTTCGCCTATGGCGAAGTTGTTCTAACTTCGTCACTTCATCTCCGCTTATCAGAATTGCATAGCGACGGTCACAAAATGCACCAACAGACTCCCCTTTGACCGTTGCTCTCAATTCTAACAAACACAAAAGATCATCTGTTACAAAACATGCACCAACAGACTCCCTCTTAACTGATGATCTTCTGTTTGCTTCTTCTTGTAGGACTCGATTGCACTGTGATCTTCAAACTTAAACTTCACACATACATGCAACATCCATCCTGTCTTCAACCAGCTGTGTCTGAAATTGTCTTGTAGCTTCACAAATCTACCAATCACCCGGCGTCTTCCATATCAGATCTCCCCTTCAGTGTAAGCTTCTCCGACTATAATGATTGAGGTCTTTGACATGCATGCATCCCCGTGCCTAATTAATCATCTTAACCACTCACGTGAAGTTCTTCTAACTTCACCAACACGTGAAGTTGTGCTCCCTCCACAACTTCACCAACACGTCGGAATTGTATAGTAAGATAAGGTTCAATCTTCAACTACTCAACATCAAGTGATCAATTTCATCACAAAACCACATTGACAGAATCTAACACACATGACCATTAATTAATCCGAAGCATCTTCAATCACTAGGGATAACGATCAAGAACATAAACACTTTAATTCCAGATTAAATCCAACTTGTTCCAAAATTTTCACTTTAATAAATAAGCATCACGTTTCAGGATCCAATTCTCGAACGCCTTGAAAATAACATAAATAATATGCTCTGACCGCAATCCAGTAATGACGAAAACCTTCAGTTCGATTAGACTTTCTTCAGTTGGTCAACCTCGAACAACAACAATTTCTTTGCCCACAAACACCCAAATATGTGTCAATATCCAGTTTCAATCAACATCCCATTCACAACTTCAACTCCATATCCAGAGTTGACCCGTATTTGTTCACACGTAAGACCAAGAGATAACAAGTTTCACTCGTTGTCGGAACAACACTTTCGGTCTCACAATAATCGTGTACACCTGACCATACAGACGAAAACTCCAAACAATTTTTTTTTTAAAATTTTTTTTTAACTTCGCCTGAAAGTCAACTTAGCCTAAAAGTCAATTTCGCCTAAAGTCAACTTCACCTAAAAGTCAACTTCTCCTGGCCATAACTTCGCCTGGTCATAACTTCGCCTGGTCATAACTTCACCTGGCTGCTAACTTCGCCTAAACCCTAAAATTTAAGCAACAACTTCGCCTAAACCCAATAACTTCGCCTACGGCGGCTGTTCGGCCAAAAAACGCATCAGAAACGTGCCAGAAACACCAAAACGCAAATCTCGAACCATAGCTAAAGAGCCTAAGGCTCTGATACCACTTGTAAGTCCCCCCGGGGCGTCGCTGATCGATACGAGATCCGCACGATGTCTAGGAGTGCGGAATCCTCCTTGACTCGTTTATGGTGTAGAAGACGAAGAACACGATTACACTCAAACAAACACACGAACAAACACAAGAATGGGATAAACACATATGCAGATCTTTTATATAATAACCAAAACACATTACATACCAAACACGAAAACAAATGACGGCCGACCCGAGGTGAGCTCTACCTCGGGCCGTCCCACACGACTCTCCCTCTCTGTTTCTCTCTAGACAATTAAACTGAACACCAAATACTCTAACTTTCTGGATACCCAAACCTAAACAAGACACACATATATATATATATAAACAACTTCGCGGGCTTGGGCTTGGGCCAGTAGGCGAAGTTTTTCTAACTTCGTCACTTCGTCTCCGCTGATCAGAATTGCATAGCGACGGTCACAAAATGCACCAACTGTTAAATGATCTCGAAAAATTAAACTATATATTAAAGTAGTCGAGACAATGTATAAACATAATTTTAGAAGGCTCGAATCGCAAAAATTGCAAAATAAGTAACCGAGTGTCGGTAGACGACCCGGTAAGGACCCAACGCCAAATAAATTCAAAAAAATAATTTCTTTAGTCCAAATGGCAGGAAATTGATTTCGTTCAATGTCTGACAAAAATTATTAATAACGGAAAACATTTTGTGACATTCGTCATTTTCCCAATTCGATTTATTTTTGTCTTCGTATTGTAAACCGACCCGATTCGTATCCCGAACCCTTAGATATTATTAAAATGATAGATTTTATTTTTCATAATCATTTCACTGTTGTTGGATCGCGATCACACCTTTTACGGCCTTTAAAATGCTCCTATAATGCTCAAAACACCTCGAAACAAACTGCGGGGAACAAACCTGCCAAACAACCAAAGCTGGACACTAAGGGGCAGGGTGGTCGCGCAACGCCACCAGGTACATGCAGTAGCTAGTTCGTGTTTGGCTTGTTATTATCACTTGTTGACCCTTCTAAACCAATGAGAAAGCTTGGAAATTTCTAAATCAACCTTATGGATAACCCTAACACCTTATCTTTCATAAAACCAAGCAACACCACCCATTCCAACCTACTCTTTCACATCAAACTCTCTCAAACAAAGTTCTAAGCTTCAACATTCAATTTCTTTCTTGTTTGACTTCTAAGAGTCAAACAAGAACATTTCTTTGATTTTAACTAATTCTTTTGGATTAAAGCTTGTTGTGCAACATATATATAATATATACCCCTTTTTTCCTTCGGTTTTCACTTCTTCCAGTCATTGGTCGGTTGCGGTGGGATACTATAAGGCAATGATACATGGAGGACTATTATAGTCCTTTTTTATATATAATCCGTTTAAGCTTACTAATCTTGTTTAGTTTTTGTTTGTAAACTCATTTTTGTAAGTTCCATGGTATTGGGAATGTGGTGGCTAGCCTCGGTTTCTTCCCGAGTTAATAACCGAACCAAAACCGAACTTTTTTTTAAAAACTTTATTTTTAACATGTTGTATGTAAGACTTGAGTATTATCATTTCTAAGTTTATTCTAATGAGTTCCATGGTATTGGGTATGTGGCAACCATCCTCGGTCTTATTCCGAGTCAAGGACCGAACCAAGACTAAACTCTCGTTTAAATGTTTTATATATTTAAAATAATTTAATAATGTGTTACATGTAAGATTTGTGTATTATAATTTTTAAAGTTACTTGATGAGTTATATGGTATTGGGTATGTGGCAACCATCCTCGGTTTCATTCCAAGTCAAGGACCGAACTGAAACTGAACTCTCGTTTAACTCGTTATTTAATTGTTTCAAAACAAGTTGTATGAAAGATTTAAGTGTTTAAGTTCTTTTATTTACATTTATGCATTTGTTACTTTTATATGGACTTGTTGGACCTAAACTTGGTCACATATCAAGTCTTGGACCAACTAAACCAAACAAACCAAACTAAACCAGGTTCACTCGTTTGAAACACACTAGTTGTGTTTCGGGCTACGAATCTCACATTTTCTTTTTAAGATATTTTACAAAATAATTATAAATGTTTTGTTAAAGTACTTGGTATGTCGTATCCAACTTGATTTTATAACAAGCTTGGACCAATAAAACCGAACACTCGCTTAACGATGATGTTTGGAGTTTCTCCTTAACAGAACTTCTAACATTAATTAAGTCTTTATTTTAAATAATTTATCTCATGATATTTATCACTTTGGAATGTCGGGTTCAGACTTGATTATTTATCAAGACCCGAATCGACTAACCGAACACTCGTTAAATCCCGTTTTGGTATATCTAACAAGGGGTCGTGCACTTTGCATTATACCAATCCCCACATATTTACTTAAAAAAGGTTAAGTAAAACTAATGAGTAGACTACCGAAACCCGTTTTCGAGCAAACTTACTTTTCAAAAACCATTACTTTAATTTCTTACGTATTTACATTCTAACCCTCAAACTTTAATTATTTATCTTACTTGTCATGTTATTTTACTTTAAAGCTTTTAAGACCGTTTACTAACTCAAGACCCTTTTAACTTAGGTCTTACTCGTGGAACTTACCTTTCCGTTTCATCGCAATCAAATCCTTCAAGTTACCTATTCTAAGTGAGTAATCACACTTCCCCTTTTTACGCTTTTATACTTTTTGGGGTGGCATGCGTACCATATTCAAACTTACTTGTTTTATGATCTCATTATCAAATCCACAATTCAACATTATGTGTTTGTACGAATATTTGCTCGATCTTTGTTTATGCCTCAAATTGATTATGTGCATGGGTGTTTATTTTTATGTTGTTGTTGAACCTCAATAAGTATGATCATACGCACCCCTAACTACTTTAGCCTTGTGCTAGTAGAATAAGGCCTCATTCTCCGAGTATGTTGGTTGTTACCAAATAGAAAGAAGCCACAGTTATTTAGTTTATATTTACAATGGTTGTTGCATTATTCTATTTACACATGTGAATTGTGATTTTCGCCTCATTATATATATATATATATATATATATATGTCTAAACTAGTGTATTGCTCACCAACATTCGTGTTGATCAAATCTATTTTTACGCATGTTACAGGTTTACTTTTAGGTTGCTCGTGAAGATTAAAGACTCATCACTTAGATCATACCTTTAGGATACTTTAATGAATTTATGATTATAAGAAATTTTTTGTATTTTGTCTTGAACAGGTTGTATTTTTGATTATTGAATGGAATGAACAAGTTGAGTAAATACTGTCACTTTAATAGTGTCATATTGTTCTTGAACAATCCGTTACACCCCGGCATGTTCGGCCGCCTTTGGTTGGGGTGTGACAAATTTTATCAACCGAAAACCGAATACGCAAAACGATTAGTACAATATTAATTTAGAACACCCAACCCTACCCCCTCTCCTCCCTCTTGTGACAACTCATCTCCACTATCATTATTTCCTAATAATTACCTAAACCTAGAGTGTTGTGTTGGGTAATCACCGACTTTCCACATGATCCTACACCATACACCTCAACACTCTAACTCTACCTCTCCCTCCCTATATAACCGGCCACCCCCACCACCACTTCACCATCATCTTCAAAATCCATACTATCTCTCTCTCACACACACACACATTTCCAATCAAGAACATAAGAGATTAAGCAATAGGAAGAGGATTAAAGTAAAGGGAGCATCTCACCTCACTCCCATCTTCATCTTAAATCTCAAAACCAAAATCAAGTAAGTAAAGATTGTAATTTAAGTTTTCTGATTACATGGGTTATAAAAAGTGTTCTTGATGCTAAGATTGGATTGAAAGATTGGAAAATATGGGTGTATGTGTGCAGTGTGAACCGTGCATATATATATGTGTGTGCATGTGTGTGTGCCGTGGATGTGTGTGTGCGTGTGGGTGGAAGCATTAAACCCCCTCATGCATACATACATTCACCTTAAAATTTATTTTTGATTTTAAAGATTGATTAGAAATAATTTTGATATCTAGATAAAATCATGGATAAAAAGATGTTTGGAATTGAGATTAACGTGAAGTTGATGATTTACATGAATGATTGTTAAATGTTAGGATGAGATTTTGATTACTTGGAAGAGTTTGAATCATAGAATGGATAATGATTGATTTGAAGATTTCAAGAATTTGTTTATATTGATAATTTGGGATTTTTGATTTCATTTGAATATAATGGATGAATTGATGAAATTGGTGAGATTAGGATGAAATGGAATAGGATATATGCTAGATCAAACCATTAAAATTATGAAATTGAAAGATAAAACTTAGAAATTGTTAAAGTTACTAACTAAGGAAACTTTAATTGTTAAATGCAAAAATTATGATAAATGGTCCTTTGTGTTATGAAACTTGGATTTGAATGTTTGAAATGGATGATTTATGGATAGGATGCATGTTAGAGATTCATGGAATAAAATTTAGGAGAATAATCAAACTAACTAGTCTTATGGTCAATTCTAATTTTAGAAACTTTAATATGTATTCAATATGAAAATTTGGAATTTGATGATCTTTATTTGACTCGTATTGGATGAATAAGGAATAGGTTATATGCTAGAAATTCATATAAACTTGAGTTATGATCAAGAACATAAAAATACATGAATTTACTTGTTAAATGCTTACTAAGAATGGAGACTTTGGAAAAGTGAATGATAAGAGATTAAAACTTGATTAGAATAAAAGGTGCATGAAATCTAGATCAAACTAGTTTAATGAGATAAACAAGTTTGCTACTTGATAATACTTGTAAAGATTGTGTTGGAAAAGGTTAACAAGAGTTGAAAGTTACCATAACAAGAGTTGGACTGTTTATTTTACTTTGTCAAATAAACACTTAGAAAATTATGAAATGCATGAACTTGATGATTTGAATGACTTGTTAATATTAGTTGAAATCTGGAAAATTAAGTTGTATTTTAATAAGTGTTCATATGGAAAATGATAAACTTGATTGTTCATATTATTTATAAACATAGATTGCAAATTAGGAACTTAAAATCCGACTTAAACGTGCTATTTGAGATTATATGACCAAATCTGGAAATTAAGGATATTTATAGGTTATAATGTGTATATTTAATACATAGGATGATTTGTTTGAAATTGCTGAGTCTAGTTCGCTTGTCGGTAACTTTAACGGTCAAAAAACTGACTTTTTAACGTGAACCGACACAACGATTAGGGACTGCTTTAGAAGAGCCCCTTAAATTGTATAACTCTCATATATAACATAAGTTGATATATTAGAAGATGACAAAATAACTAGACTTAGTCCTTGACGGTTCGTGTCGGAAAAACCGATACGAAAACGTCAAAAGTTGCTAATTCAAGAAAATATTAACAAAAACGAAAAATGATATATTTTTTATAAAATAACTTCTAAAACTTAACTAATATATATGTAAAAAGTGTTTTCCAAGTCATAAAAGTTATATTTTATACGAAATGTAGATCGGTTCGTTTTTAAACCCAAAATCGGCAAAACCGACGAAACCGACAAGATTTATTAAAAATAAATAGAAAAATTGGTTTTAAATAATCCCAACTATACCCTATTGGTAAATAACAGTCCGAATTTCACACTTGCCTGCTAACAGTCCCAACTATTGGTGTATTTGTTTTTAACGGGCCGCGACTAACAGATGGCTAACTCCGTTAGTGATTTGCTGACGTGGCACGCTTAGTTGTCAAAATTACTTATATGGTAGCTTAAGTGGCTCTTTATAAGAATGTTCTCTCTCCCTCTCTCTCTCTCTCTCTCTCTCTCTTGCTCTCTCCTCTTGCAATTCACCCACAACCACCACCACCCGCCACCACCAAACCCTAAGCCCGCCAACACTGTTAGAGAAACAAACAGATATAATTCAGAAACTCTTTTGCTTCTTTTCTTCGAAAGCCTCCTGGTACGTTTCTTTTGTTTTGTTAGCTGAGTAAACCCTAAATTTATCTGATACACCACCGAAATGTCAAAAGGTACGATTCCATGTTTATTGATTTAAATTCATAACTCAGACACAAGTTATAAATCCAATCAGACAACCACTGTATCACCACCATCTCTCCCAATCATTCATCAATTCAAGTTTCAAATATCCATCAAATTAATTTGAGGTTTACTAATTATAGAAAATTGGAGGTTGCAGAGGTGCATAACAGAAGCTGCAAGTGGCGACGGCAACGGTGGTAGATGGTGGGATGGCGGTTGCAGGTGACGGCGGAGGGTGGAAGAAGTGGTTAAAAGAGGTTGCAGGTGCTGACGTAGAAGAAAGCTTGAAGGAGAGGTGGCGTTGGCACGAAAGATCTATTGTAGCGGCGGTGGTGGCGGAAAGTCTGGTGTGGCAGCGGTGGTCTGTGGTGGAAGTGGGTGGTCGTGAAGTGAAAAGGTAGTGGGGCTGCAGATAGTGGAGATAAGAAGATGGGTTTATTGAGATATAGGGCTGTTGTTGGTGGTGGTTTCCAAGTAAGCTGCCACATAAGCAATTTTGACAAATAGGCGTGCCACGTCAGCAAATCACTAACGGAGTTAGTCATCCGTTAGTCGCGACCCGTTAAAAACAAATACACAAAAAGTTGGGACTGTCAGCAGGTAAGTGTAAAATCTGGAATGTTATTTACCAATAGGACATAGTTGGGATTATTTAAAACCAATATTCCAAATAAATAAATTAATATTTTCTTAAATTTCCAGCAACTGAAACTCTAATATTTAATACAATTATATATTATCTTTATTTATTAATTAATTTACTTAATAATAGTCAACGAAAACCGAACCATACGTGTGTTAAACTGTTAGGACTCTATTTGCTTGTATGCTTGCGTGAACATTAGCATATGAATAATAAATAAAGGATCTTTATAAACTAAGACTCAAACAAGATTTTTATTAACAAAACGTATACTAATATTGGACACGCATATTTTGGAGAAAAGGACTTCAAACCGTGAGTTTCTCTAAGAACCCCCCCCCCCCCCTTCATTTTAAATGGAATTGTGTTTAAAATGTTTTTAAGATTGTCTTGGGGGAAAAGCATATTCCTTATTACATATTGATTTAATCGATATTTTTAAAGGCATTTTATTTTACAAACTGTGTCAAACACGGGACAAATCTAGTTGGCTAAATAATGGTTAACCCTATAAAGGGGCACAAAAATATGGGTAGATCTATCGGGGTGACGCCCCCTACTTCCATCGCGTTGGGTTAGAAGTGGGCGTATTTTGAGTCTGGTATGTATCAGGTTATCAACTATGATAGTCATACGTAATGTTGTATTCTTTGCTCGTCTAGAACAACACGATTTGTTAAAGAAGAAAAATGCCTATTGTTTTGTGATGTAATGACGGTAGGTCATTACTGACGGGTTTGTGTTATAATGGCGGTACACCATATATATATATATATATATATATATATATATATATATATATATATATATATATATATATATATATATATATATATATATGGACTATTTTTATTATAAAGGGAAACTCACCAACACATTGTGTAGACATACGATTTTTAATAATCTTTACAGGTAAGTGATGGATTCGTAATGATGGAGGAAAAGAGGCGGGCGGTGTTTTAATATGGGGAATAATCTGGGATGCGTTAAAACCGTGTTTTTATACACGTGTAAACTTATGTTTTTAGTAATAGTAGAGTTATTTTGAAAAGTCAAACTTTGATTATTATTTTACGATATTTTATCATGATTGGCTAACGGCGACTGTCACAACCCGAGCGACTTGGTCAAAAGTCTTACGCTGTTTAAATTAAGGTTTTCTGGGTGTGACATCCTCAGCGTTACACGAAAAGATAATGAAACAGTGGAAGACTTAATTACTAGATTCAACAAAGAAGGGTTGAATATTGGTGGAGTATGTGGAGAGCATATGCGCGCTGCCTTCCGCCAAAACGTAAGGTGCGATGACCTCATCCGTACCCTTACCGGCAGAGATGGCATGCCTCAGAGTTGGAATGCCATCATGACAGCAGCTAAGCGCTACTCGCGGATAGAAATAATCCTGGGGAAAGAGCTGGCGCGCACCGATGCGAGAAATGATATCAATAGGGCCCGCCAAGGCAAAAATGCCAGTTCTATTTGGTCGCGAATAAATCAAGATCCTCGGTCAAAAGACAACACTTACGAGGCACAAAAAAACAAGCAAAGAACACGTCCATACCCCCCTAACAGGTGGACGTCGTTGACGAAGAGCCCCGCACAGATCATGTATACGGAGGGCATTGAGTTTAAAAAGCCCTCACCATACAAACTAGGGCCGAACGCAGACACAACACGTTATTGTGACTATCATGAACAACATGGTAACACGACGAACCAATATTCTAACCTGAAAGATGCCACATAAGAGTATGTCAAAAGTGGAAAGTTGGAACACCTTGTGAAGAATACTCGAGGAGGCGGAAAGTGACCTTCAGGTCATGAAGGCGAGAGATCAGAAAAGAAAATCAAAGACCTCCACTTTAACATGATTTTGGGAGGCGCTAGGAACAAGAAGCGCCAGAAAACAGAGCAGTCCGCGTGGAAATAATAATAAGTCATCTTTCACAAAGTGAAAGACGGCGCAAATAAAGAGGCAGCATTGGTAATCACTGCCGTCTTTGGATATTATGGGACACCCCGCTTCTGTCTTGACTCATGAGCCACGTCCGATATAATGTATCGGTGGTGTTTTGACCTCTTGGAAGAAGACGATAAGCGCCGCTTAGTCCCCGTCAATGCGCCAATAACCGGTTTCATCCAAAGCATTGAATACCTATTGGGGCAGCTATCCTTTCCGGTTACTCTTAGCGACGGAAAGCATTCGAGAATGGACGGCGTGAACTTCCTCATCATGGAAACTCCACAGCCACATTATGATATCATATTGGGAAGAGAAGCGATAAGAGAGTTTAACGCCAACCCATCAACAACGCATGGAATATTGGAGTACCAACTCCCACGGGAGTGGCAATGATCTATGCTAACCGGGAATGCCATGTGGCGGATTCGAGCTTCCCGCCAAAGAAAACAATGAAATCAGAGGGGCAAAGAGAACTAGAAAAGTGGGTTATCAAAGGAAAATCCCCATAACAAAACGTCACCATAAGACCTACCCTCTCAAATCCCACACGTTCGGCGCTGAAAAGGCTCCTCGTCAGCAACATTGATGTGTTCGTCTGGACACCCGTATATTTGACAAGGGTGCCAAGGTCCAAAGCGGAGCATAAGTTAAAAGTAAACTAAGCTTTTGTACCAATCGTACAAAAGCGAAGGAAAATGGGACCGGAACAAGTGAAAGCTTGTAATGAGCAGGTGCAACAGCTCATAGATGCAAGAATCATCCGCGCAATCCAATACCAAACATGGGTAGCTAATCCAGTTATGGTACCAAAGGTAAATGGCCAATGGAGGATGTGCATTGATTTCAAAGACCTTAACAAAGCATGTCCCAAAGATTGTTATCCATTATCAGAAATAGACTTGAAAGTGGACGTGCTAGTACCCTTCCGGTAAAAATGCTTCCTAGATGCTCACAAGGGATATCATCAAATCCACATGCCGGCAGGTGACC
>NW_027504334.1:0-27371 GCF_021521415.1 Bidens hawaiensis
GCTAAGGTAATGCCGAAACACTCGTTTACGGGCTGTTTAAGTTAAGGTTGTGATGTGCACATTATTAGGCCTTGAAATTTTTCAGGGACTTCAGGGACCATGTCATTAAGTCTCTGTTAAAATTGGTAATTTTTCAACCATCCGAGAATATTTGGCGAATTTATTACCGAATTGGGACGTTTATTTGGGAAAAATAGTTAAAATACTTCAAAAATTATGAAATTTTTCAGGGAACTCAGATTTGATGTATTTTGATCACATATGAATTTTGGGATCATTTGGAGAAGTCTAAGGGTGTTTTATTCATTTGTGTTTATGTGAATTTTTATAGCCGAATTTGGGCTGAAAAGAATATTGCACGAGCTTTTTACATTCTAGAATTGATACAGGTTGTTTTGGGACATAAATTGAGTATACAGGAATTTTTGTGGAATTTTTGGAAATTTTTTGGAATAAACGGACAATTTTCAGGGAACTATAGCTAACAAAATGAATTTTTATAAATTAATAAATCAGTAAATAATTCCAAAAATATTTTTATAAAAAATCTACATATTTTAATTGATAAGTGGCTAAATTTTCGTAATTTAATGATTAACGGTTAATTAATTATGCTAACTTGAAGATTAAACAAATTCGGTTTTTTATAAAAACCGGCAAGTTCGCGACTAACGAACCTGCGGGAATATCAAAACACCAAGAGTGATCAAAAATCATATTTTTGGATTAATTAAGTAAAAACGAACCTTTCTATGAGAAACCTGGACAATCTGGATAGATTGTGCGCGTTTCTTCTCAAGTCAAACTGAATAAACGGAAACGGGCCCCGTAGCTAATCCGGGACCCCAATATGTGATTTTTGTTTATAACCTAATCATTTTATTAACCAATACATTTGTCCAAGCTTATTTCCCCATAACTGTTTTCTGAACGCATAAACGAACAACTTGGCCCAGCTAGGAAAACGAGAATCTGAGCCAAGTTCGGTTTTAAGTATTAGACATTGCACAACATCACAACCTAAGCCTATTGCCACTTTCTGGGCGTTCCAACTACACCCAGATTAGTTATACAGCCCAGTTTAGTATTGAGATTATAATAATATTAAAATATTAATATTATTATAATATTGATTATAGGAAACCGTGATTACAAGTTACACAAACCTCGAACCGACGTGCTACTGATTACCTACTAAACCGTGAGTTTCATGACCCCACTTTTTAAACAGTTTTACGAACTTTTCGGGTGAAAAGCATGTTTGATTATGTATACATATCTGAAATTTGTAATGATGTGAATTATCTAAGTGCTAACACACGAAAGTCCCCACGATCACAGTGATTAACTTCGAGCCGGTGGCTTGTGAAGGGTACTATTGGTTTGACAAACCCAAACGGAATCGGCCTGGTTTCCGTGTCACATAGCGCCGTTTGCACATGACCATATATATATATATATACAGGCTATGTAGTGTTAGACATAGCTACCGGGGCATGTTGTGGGCGGAAGGGGAGCCACAGTGGTTGATTGAGCGTGGGAAATGGATGCACGCAGCACATACAGTCAAGGCTTCACTGTAGCTTAGCATAATTACATCATATACATACATACATACATACTTATATCATGATTACAAGTGTTAACTTGTGAATATTCATAACTGTTTTCTTGAAACTCATGAAACTCACCAACTCCAGTAGTTGACCCGTTGTAAACTGCTTTTCAGGATTACCAAAGTTGGAATAAAGTGATGCCGTGCTATCTATTGTGGAACATGCTCGATGCTGTGTGAATAGATGCAAGGTTATTAGTACGAATAGAATGGTTTAACGAACGTATTTTGTTGTAACACCTAGTTTGAATACAAAGATATATCAATGTAATATAACGTAAATTAGTTTGTACTGTTTCTTTATAAACAATGTTGTTGATACCAGAGGTGTCTGTTACATTCCCGTTTTACGCTTCCGCATTGTGGTAGTCGGGGTGTGACATTAATGTTCCTTGAATTAAGATTTTTTGCACAATAATGGAAAATGATAGAAAAATTGGGGGTTATTTTTCAAAATTATTATATAATATGGGATAATAAAAATGGGAACATACTTAATTTGGGATGTGTCGGTAGGCTCAGCCTTGAGAATGAAAGGATAATTTGGTTATAGACTTAATTGAACTTTAAAATGCTTGGTTTTTAGTGGGAAACGCCTTTAGGGTTTTGTTTGTATAGCTAAGCCTGTGTAAGGACTGGAATGAAAGATTAGGCCATACTCAAGCCTTTTTATTAGATTTGATCACCAAAATATATTTTAATATGAATAGTCTATAGTACAATGGTTGGATAGGTTTAATGTTAGAGTATGCTAGATGGCTTGTGATATAAACATAAATGAAAATATTGCTAGTTAAGTGGTTAACACTTCATAGTCGTATGGTTTTATGGCCTTAAATCCTGTATTGATGGGATACTCCGGGGTTCAGAGACCATGGGTCGGTATGCGGTTTATCATCTGGGTATGCATAAATCCTAAGTGGATTTATGTATATTAAAAAAGCTTAAAAAGATCAAGCCCGCAGTTTATCTGACAATTCATAAGTCATTAAACATGATCACAAAAAGTGCTTTAAAAGTACAAATTCACTACTGACTTAATAATCCATGCTGTTAGTCATATGAGGTCCCTGTGCTCGCGTCTCATTACCATTAAGAAATTGACCACACGGGACACGTCATATGTAAGCCCTATAGATGAATTCGTGCCTACTCACCATGGTGATGGACTTCGGGGTATTGCTTGATAACGGGGGTATGTCATGTAGTGGAGGTTATTTACTAGTTGGTTACCTAATTGCACCTTAATCGTATCTAATGGCCATTTTGGTAGACTTTAGTTCTTAAGTTTAGGTTTTGGTTAGATAAAAATATCCAAGATTGTCTTAGCTATTACATATGGGCTTGAAAAATTGTATAAATGTGCAAAATTTTTATTGCCTAATTTTAAGGTTTAAGTAAAATTGGGGTGGTCTGGTTCGGTAAAACTATAATGAAGCATGGTAAGGCGGCTTCAGGGCTTTGAGGTGTGGGTTCCATTTTAATCATATGAACTAATAAAACTGTCACGCCTTATTTTTCCCGGTAAGTATTAAGGCATGGGTTTAAGTGGACAACAATATTGGCAATCGCGGTTTTTGTATTCCTTATGCTTAAATAAGATAATCTAAGAAGTATTTTGTAAAGATAATCTTTGATTCTGATTCAATTGCAAAGTCTTTTTCGGGACGAAAAAGGATAAGCGTGGGGATTGAAGGTTGGTAAAAGTTAGTTAGTTTTATATATTAATTAGTTAAATTTTAGGTAAATAATCGAACGAACTATGGTACTTCAAGTGTGTTTATGTGTTTTAGGAACTTGGAAGTTATGGAGTTTAACGAGGATATTTACGAGCTTGGAATGAAGATTTAGAAGTGAGAGATTGGAAGTGCACACATCACGAGGCATTAAAGAGAATAAAATAATTTTTCTGGTGAAATTGCATCTTCGTGCGACGCGAAGATGCAGGAGGGGCAACTTCACGATACGCGAAGTTGCAGAAACCAGGCCCGACTATTTTGTCCTTCGCGCGACGCGAAGGAGCAAGCCAAATCATCTTCGCGCGTCGCGAAGATGCTTAAGTCGGCCAAAGTTAGGGTTTTTCACTATATAAATAATTTTTCGACCCTATTCAAGAGATAACAACTTCCAGAGGCAGAATAGAGAGCCAACAGCAGTTTCCAATCATCCTGAAGCTTCTGGTTTGTCCTAAGATCTTATGTTCATCAAGAGAAGTACTTTAACAATTGTGTCGATGTCCGGCTAATCATCTGTGTTCGTTCTAGGCTAAGGTTTTGTGTGAAATTCTGTTAAAAACAGATTCTTATGCTTAATGAATAGAGCTTGATTGATTTTATATGAATTTGTCTTGCTTAATTAGTTATTTGGTTGATTAAGGTTTGTGTTTGCGATTATTGATTTGTGTAACGTTTGCTTGGTTGTTCATCAACATTTAGGGTTTAAGCACTTGTGTAATTGAACTAGAATTATCAAACCTTCTCATTGAGTTAGTTGTCCTAGACATAGAATTGGCAATTATGGAGTCCGGGTTCATTTGTGTCAACAATTCGGTTGAGTTATCGTTTGTCATCATAAATCAAACCAAAGGACTAGCAATTATTGCAAAACCAAAGACGAGAGAATTTGTGATTAACGTATGAAACACTTAACCCGAACCTAGAATGAATACTTTTTATTAATCCTTGTTTACAAATATTTTTAAGTAATTGTTTAGTTTTAATTAATTTTTTTTTCTGAAAACCGCTTGACATTGTCTGTCCGCATTTGTTCAATAATTAATTTAGTAATAGTAAATTAGCACTTTCCTTGAGTTCCTGTGGAGATGACTTTACTTACCCGTACTTATTATAGGTATTTAAGTCTTAAAATTAATTGTTTGAGTGGACCGCAACAACCTACGTCACCTCCTCAAAGACAACGCAATCATGGTTGTGTTTCTCGTTGACTACCTCCAGCTTCTAACAATCACCTCCCATGTTGTACCTCCCGACGAGTTTAAATGGGCAACACCTTTTAATACTCCTAGTACGCCAAACAATGGCCTTGAGTTTGGGTTCCCATTCACGATTGCATGCAAGGTCTACACTTTTGGTCCTTCACCGTTGGGCACAATAACACAACCATGCTCCCGTCCTTTCTTAGCCCAATCCTCCAACTCATTACGAGAATCAAAAAACTGAAACAAGTATAAGCTCATTTTTAATGCATGTTCAAAAAGAATAATAATAAGTTAAACAAAACATATTGTGTCATACATTATCCGTTTCATACGAAATTGTTGCCTCACATATGTACATAACATCATCATCATCATCATCATCATCTTCGCCTCCTTCGACGTCAGAGCCGTCAGTCTGGAATCGTATCCTAAATGTAATTTGGTACTGGTCATGACCGGGTACCGTGGGTCTTCTACTAGTAGCTGGTACGAAGACAAGGTTTCGTAATACGAACCTTCTACTGGTAACTGTTACAAAGACCGGGTTCCGTAGTACGGACCCTCTACCGGTAGCTCGTACGAAGACTGGGCTCCGTAATACAAACCCTTCTACCGGTAACTGGTACAACGGCTAACCGTAAAGCTGTTCTGGCGGTTGGACTTCGTATGTGTTCAACGTGTTGTTATCCTCTGACCATGAATGGTGACTGCCACCATATATGATATACCCCTGACAACATATCTTATTTAATAAATAACTAACGGCTACTACTATATTATATAAGTATACAACGAAGCCTGGTTCGAATTTGCTAAGCCTGACTGCTCATTATATGCATAGTCGGGCTCCTTGCTCAGGTCTGGAAGTGCATTAGAATTTGGTAAGCATGGCTGCTCCGACTAATTGTTATATGCATAACCTGGCTGCTTCTCGTAATAGTTTGGAAATAGATTTATCAAACCACAACATTTTCTTGTTTTGCGATGAAAGTGCCACGTAAAAATAGGGTTTTTTTTTTCCTACTCGGGTTATGTATGTGTGTTATGTGTTGTGTATGGGAAATAATATATAGAAAGGAGGCTCCATAGGCTAAAAAATCAACATTTACCCGATATGCCAAGTATAGAATATGAGCTGACCACCTGATTTGATTGTCACGGGTTGTTGTCCACCTTACACGCCCATCAGGACATAGGGTACAACATAAAAGACAACCCCACAATACGCTGCGTGTTGCTCTATACGCCACATAGTGAGAGGGTGTCTGTCAATTTTTTCAGATGTCCCTAGCACAACCCTTAATTAGCTCCTTAATAAAACTTAAAAGGATAAAAATATTAAAGATAACACATAATAAAATCGTAATGTCTTTTTTAAAGACACGTTTTCTTCGTGATATTAAATCAGAACCTTAGTGTTTAAATCTTTTCAACAAAGGAACCACAGAAATGCTTTCAATATTGCTTGCAACGAAACTAGAAATACAAAAATTTTAATATCCAGCCCAACTCAACGTGCCAGTCAAAACATCTTCAGGTGCATATTTGTATAGGTGTTTTCCTTTTACAATTACGCTTTTACTAAACTTATCAAAAAATAGAAGTTTAAGTTAAACTACCAAAAATAGTCATTTTAACAAGTAACCTTAAGCAATACTTTCACATTACTTGCAACGAAACTACAAATACGAAATAAAAATAAAAAAACAACCGATTATACACGTCCAGTTATTAGGACATAGGGCAGGTTTCTCTAATCATTCTACAATTTTGTTAAATACCAACTACATAGCAAATATAACAAACAAGATACATGCACAACATTTTATTTATACCAACTAATCTTGTGAAGAATTCCGTTTCTTGATGCTAAATTTTCAGAAACGATTGCACACCCGACTGAACTCTGCTTGTGAAGAAGGTTTCTAGCCTGCATAATAACCGTTTAAATGAATGATACCAGAGTTAATGGGTAAAATACCTACAACTCTACAAGTTGGTTGACAAAAAAACCCTCTTTTATTTTTATGAATAAAACGATTTCTAAGATTTTGTACAATATTCGACAAGTTTGACCGTTTTCAGATCAAACATAACGTGAATCTACTCATTTATAACTGAACAGGTCAAAACTGTCACTGCTATTTGATGCCGGAAAAGATGTATCACATCATACAAAAAGACACTACGGGTTCTAAACAGATAGCGTTCACGGATTGTCGAGTCCAACCGACAATCAATCAATCAATCATGCCCAGTAAAATCCCACCAACAGCAAAGCTATAAGTAGGGTCTGGGGAGGGTGGGATGTAGGCACACCGTACCTCTATCCAAAGGAATAGAGAGGTGGCTTCCAGAGAGACCCTCGGCTCTAAGTACATGTGAATGAAGCAAAATAAAGGAAATCAAAGTTTAACAGTTATATAAAAACTACTACTAATTATAATAATATTAATAATAAGATCACAGTTTAACAGCTATATAAAAGCTAATAATAATTATAATAATAATAATAATATATGTAAGGGAAATACCATTATGGTATGTGACCTAAATAAGTTAAGTCTAAGCCCTAAGGTATTCAATTCTCTCTAAAAATCCTTAACTTTAATTCTACTTCTCCACGAATTCCTATCCTCAACCATGTCCTCGGAGAGGTTTAGGTCTATCAAATCATGCCTAATCCTCTCATCCCAAGTCAATTTCGGTCGTCCTCTACCCCTCCTCCCCTCTATAGTAATGTTTTCTACGGATCTAACAGGATTCGTCGTCTGTCTTCTCTTTACATGTCCAAACCATCTCAATCTCCACTCTCTTATCTTGTCTGCTATGTTCGCCACCCCTAATCTCTCGCGAAACACACCGTTTATTATTCGGTCTAGCCTTGTGTGCCCACACATCCAACGTAGCATTCTCATTTCTGCTACCTCCATCTTCCGCACTTGTGCCTTTTTGATGGCCCAACAATCTGTTCTATATAGCATTGCAGGTCTAACTGCCACCCTATAGAATTTTCCCTTTAGTTTAGTAGGGAAACTCTTGTCGCACAATATACCTGTGGCTGCTTTCCATCTACACTATCCTACCTGAACTCGGTGGGTCACATCACTGTCTAATTCCCCATCGCTCTGTACAAATGATCCTAAATACTTGAACTTTGTTACCTGCGGGACCACCTGCCCTTCAATTGTGATCTGTGCGTCTTCATTGTCGTTTATCCCACCAAAATCACAGTGGAGGTACTCCGTCTTAGATCGGCTAATCTTTAAACCTTTTGTCTCTAAGGTTGTTCGCCACTCCTCAAGCCTCATGTTTAGATCTTGTTTTTTTCTCAGCAAGTAACACAATATCGTCAGCGAACATCATGCACCACGGGAGAGTCCCCTGAATCGACTTTGACAACTCATCCAAGACTACTGCAAAAAGAAACGGGCTCAACGCTGACCCCTGATGAAGACCTACCTCTACAGGAAAGAAATCAGTATCCCCCACTGGCGCACGGACACTTGTTTCACTCCTGGTATACATATCCATAATTATCTCTATGTATTTCCTAGGCACTCTTCTACCCTCCAAGCACTCCCAGAGCACCTGTCGTGGCACACCGTCGTAGGCCTTTTCTAGGTCAATAAACACCATATGTAGATCACGCTTCTTCTCCCTATACTTTTCCATTAATCTTCTTATAAGGTGTATTGCCTCTGTGGTGGAACGCCCCGGCATGAAGCCAAATTGGTTGACCGTAACCTGAGTTTCTCGTCTAAGTCTAACCTCAATCACTCTTTCCCATAGCTTTATAGTATGACTTAGTAGTTTTGATTCCTCGGTAGTTACCACAACATTGGGTGTCTCCTTTGTTCTTATAGATAGGAACTACAACGCTGCTCCTCCACTGGTCTGGCATCTTACCTGATTTGAGAATACTATTGAACAGAGTAGTTAACCACATGACTCCTTCCTCCCCCAGACACTTCCACACCTCGATGGGTATGTTGTCTGGGCCAACCGCCTTAGACCTTCCCATCCTCCTAAGTGCATCCTTCACCTCTTCTCGTGTGATCCGTCGGCAGTAGCAGTTATTCGATTGTTGTCGTTGAAAGTTTGTGTTGTCATGTTCTTCTTGGTAAGCTCTCCCATTGTTAAAAAGATTGTGGAAGTAGGTTTGCCATCTTAGCTTGATGTCCTGCTCCTTGACCAGTACATGCCCATCTGTATCCTTTATGAACTTCACCGGTCCTAGATCTTGCCTTCTACGCTCCCTGGCTTTGGCAATCTTAAACATAGCATGTTCCCCCTCTTTTGTTTCTAGACTTTCATACATCCGTTTAAAGGCCGCCTTCTTTGCTTCCGCCACTACCTTCTTCGCCTCTATCTTGGCCGTTTTGTAGTTGTCCCTCAATTTCACTCGCTCCTCCTCATTCGTGCACCTCATTAGCTCCCTAAAACATCCTTGTTTGTCCCTTATCTTGTCTTGCACTGCGTCATTCCACCACCAAGACTCCTTATGCCCACTTGGCTTTCCTGTTGTGACCCCGAGAGTCTCCTTTGCTACTTGAATGATCTTTGTCTCCATAGCTTCCCATATATGCGTTGAGTCCCCATTTAATCGAGCCCGCGTATGCAGTAAGAGTTTATCCTTAAACAGTAGGAGATTTTCGTCCTTCAAATTTCCCCATCGAATTCTCGGTGTACCTTTCTTCTCTCGAACAGTCAGCTTATTTATGAAGGCTATATCTGTCACTAGTAGTCGATGTTGAGTCACAACTGCCTCCCCAGGTATGACTTTGCAATCCTTCCACCGTCGGTCTCCTTGCCTCATCAAAAGGTAGTCAATTTGCATGTGGCGTCCGCCACTGCTAAAAGTGATTAAATGGGAATCTTGTTTCCTAAAATAAGAATTTATAATACCTAGGTCATGTGCCAACCGACACAAACCGAGAATTTAACATGAACACAGCCCGAACCCGAAAAACTGACACGTGAACTGAACTAGACGTGCATATTCGCGAGTTGACCCAAACAGGACCCATTTTCCCGAAAGTTTTTATTTTTTTTATTGTTTTCACATATTAATACTTAAATTTACATTTACACAACAAAAAGTAATATATATATATATATATATTCATATAAAACAATTACATTATAATCAAAAAATCTTATGTTAGTTTCCATTTTAGATTTTTGCATAAAATACGAGACCAATTTAATTTATTACATACAACGCATTTAAAAAAATAAAAACAAAAAAATGGGTTAATCGGGTCAACACGGCCAGTTTAGCTAGATAGGTTCGCAGGTTCGACCCAAAACTGACTTGAACGCATTTATACCAAAACCAAACCCAAACCCACGACATTCGTGCCAGGTACATGCATGTCAGAAATTCACACCCCTATTAGACACCCGTATATGTAAAAAAACACAAATCTTCAATGAAATGATTTACCTGGTGGAACATTTATAGTAAATAGTTTCAGGAGAGTTGTATGTTCTAGCGTTGGCAAACATCCTCCTTGCATCAGCAATAAACATCTCAAGTGTCACATAATATTGTTCCGACTCCACCCGTCTTGACATGGTCTTAAGATCTACAATCAGTTTAATATTCATTAGTGTTTAATTCATTTAAAAACACACCGACACATGGTTCACGCTAAGCCCCACGAGTTTCGATCTGGATCGTTCGTATTGAAACGCGGTACGACATCGCGATTCTGATCGTGCAATAGGCGTTCCAGAAAATTAGGTCAAAATTTGATGGCAATCGGTCAGAATTGGAGGACAATCGGTCAAAATTGAACCAAATTAGTCACGTGGAACAAGTACTTACCTCAATCTGAACAAAAATCAACCAAAATTAACATTATATTTGGTCCTCAAACTTGTATATTTATACATAAAAATATAAAATTAATAAAAGTAACATTATATATATATTTCTTTTTGAAAAATTACACTGTATCACATTCTATGGTACATCGTACCGAAGCGATTCGAAATGAGTCTGCCCCTGATCATACCGAACTTGAGACCTAGCGAATTGCGATCCCATTCCACGTTCCCATACCGAAGCGTACAGCTAATTATGTGACTGTGCTACACTCGATTATAATATTGGTCCATAAAGACTACATTATTACCATGTAATCCAATTTTTTAAATGACATGATTTAGGAGACGGCTTGTGAACAGTTCGTTTGACAGAACACGGACACGAATTTTCGTGTGGTAGCGTGTTTGTGAACCGTTCGTTTGTCCAACAAAAGCTTAACGGACGAATCGATCGGGTCGCTAAAAGCTCGAATCGATCAGAGCCTAAACTCGAGCCTAAAATTAAGCTTGTTTAACAAAAGAGTCTGAGCCCGAACTTCACTCATTGACCAAAAGAGGCCTTTTATTTATTTAATTGTTTTTATATGACAATTGTTTTGATATATAAAATTGAGATAAAATAACTAATTAATATATATCATGTTCTATATACAAAATATAGTTAAAATCTGTATAGACACCTATATAATAAATAAAAATGCATCTAATAAATGAACCAAGCCCAAGTCATGCTCGATCTTGAAAAACCACTAACAAGTTGAGCTCGAGCTTTAGAAATAGAGCTCAAAGTAGATCAAGCCTTGCCTTCTTTGCCTCTCAGTTTTTCATGTCTATATACTTCGTCATCCACCACCAAGACTCCTTATATTCTCTTATCCTTTCCATTGTGACCCTGAGTCTCCATTGCTACATCTGCAACGGTGGTTGCCATAATCTCATCCAGATGGCCTTTAATTGAAACACATCAATAATGCCGTTCAAATTTCCCCATCGAATCCTAGGTCCATTTTTCCTCTTCCCCTCCACCAACATATTTCTCATACATATATTCGTCACCTATGGACAATGTTGGGTCGCTACCGACACCCTAAAATAGCCCACCAACAGCGACCTACTTGCCTCATTAAAAGGGTATTAGATCTGCTTGTTATGCCTTGCGCTACTAAAAGTGATCAAATATGATTCTCTTTTCTTAAAGAATGAGTTAGACCAAGTTTATTATTTCCGGGCCCATGAGCCATACAAAGTCAAGAAGTTCCCTACCAATCTCATTCCTCCCACCACAGCATCCCATATCTTGTTCCGTTTTAGTCACGCCTGAGTTCTTTAACACCATGATCGTCGGATTTGGCAAGTAAGCCACCGTATCATAAAATTCCATATCTTGGAAAGTAGTTGCCGTAGCTAGCGTTGTGCCTGGTCAACACCTAATCTGATAGAAAAGTAGGATGCAAGAACAAGATGACGAGCTAGTGTTGCCAGAGAAAACGCCAGCCAATGGTCGACGCCTAGTAGAGCATAACAGTGGTGGGATGTCAAAAAACAACACCAAAATCCTGGCTGCCGGGTGGATGTGTTTTGAGTAAAACTGTAATAGCAACTAGTGATTTCCCACGCACAGCATTGCGCGGTGAATGCGTTCAATAAAACACGAGCGCTACAGCGGCGAGCCTACATGAATTTGGTCGGTACCGGCTATGTTCGTTACGGTACCGGAACTAAAACTAGAAATAAATTCGTCAAAGTAACATATTTTAAAAAAAACCAAAAAAAAAGTAGCGGCACTCAAATAGCTTATTATATAAAATAAAAAAACTTTTAACATATTTAAAACAACGTTTATTCAGTTAGTAAAACCTAGGTATTGACAAAACCCAAAGGTTGCAGCGATGAGTTAACGCGTATTTGGTCAGCATCGATTACGTTCGTCATTGTACCAGAATTAGAAACAAAAAATAATTTCGCCAAATATAAAGAGACTATTAACATATAAAAGAAATTAAAATATTAAAAATGATGCTTATTCGGTCAGTAAAACCCGGACGATGATAAAACTCGGGCGTTAAAACCCGAACTTTGATTAAGCCTGAGCGTTGTCAGTAAAACCCGGTGTCGGTAAAACCCAAGCGCTGTCAGTGAAATTCAAGTGTTAAAATCAGGATGTTGGTAAAACTCAAGCGTTGAAACCCCTGCGTTGGTAAGACCCAAGCGTTGAAACCCAGACATCAGTAAAACCCGAGCATTGCGGCACAAACAAAATTTTACTCTACACTAATCACAAAAAGAAAAAAAAGAAAGAAAAAATTCGGTACAAACAAAATTTAAAAAAAAACACATTTTGCAAAAAAAAAAAAGAAAAAAAACAACAAAAAATGTCGTGTGGCACCGACGTCTCTTTTGCTCTATAGTAATAATAATAAAGGTCGGAAAAGGCTAGAATAGCGTAGAGAGAGACGGGTTATTTGAGAAAAGGGGGATTACCAGTGAGTTTCCTAGTATGGGGCGGTGACCAATGTTAGTGGGTTGCCTAACGCCAGCCACCGCTCATCCCGAGTACCCTCGTTTCTTTCTACACTTTTCTAGACTTCTCCTGCCACCGCTTCCACTCCATAAACAAAGCCAAAGGCAACCGTCAGATCTGGTATTTCTTGCAAGGTTTTGCGCGGGAACCAAGATTTTGGTGTCATTTTTTGGCAACCAACCACCCCATGACACTAGCTCTGACCACTTTCTGCTACACCAAGTGTCGATCACTGGGTGGCATTTTACTGGTGACACTAGCTCGACCAGAAATGATAACCCCGCAACCTAGCTTCAATGACCCTACTCCGTACTTTTTTATTCTGGCAACATACTTGTCCTGACGGCCTGCTTTTCAAGATCCAACCACTTGCTCTAGACTAGTTGCGGAGACAGCTTAACTAATGTGTTTAAATTTACCCAATGTTCTATATTTAACAGTTATTATTATATACAAATTATGATAAAATGAAAATAATGTATATAACTGAAATATACATAAGAAAATAATTGAAAATGTATATAAATTAATTATTAATAATGCATGAGCCAAGCTTGAGCTCTAAGTTAAACAAGCCTAGTCGAGCTCAGACTTGTCCCGTTTACATCCCTATTTTTATGCATTTATTATAGGCTTTCGATAAACTTCAACACCCATTTGGCGTGTTCAGCTCTTTCTAATTTAACTGATTTTTAAGACTTATCGACTTTACTTATAGCCTATATTGACCCGTTCATCAAAAAAAAAGGGTCAAAATTGCCACCGATAGAATAAGGGGTGAAAAAAGGTAAGCAGAATGCTTTTTAAATAATGATCATAAATAGCAACAGGAAATATAGTATGCAAACAAAATGTGATTAAAATGTAATAATTAGACAGAATAATAATAATAGCATAATTACCCATGGGATCTCTAATGATGTCATAATAGTCGGGAACATCACGAACATCAACAGGTTCCTTAAAAGGCCAAGCATCAGCATGATCATGCAGTGCCTGCTTACAATAAATTATTTTGGTCATATTAGTTGGTTCCCTTTATACAATTAGTTCTATTATATATGATTACAAAAACTTATATAACTTAAACTAAAATCATGAACTTAAAAAAAAACAATTTAGGAGATTGTACACACTAAAGATTTGAACTTTACCCATTGTTGGAAGCCAAACAATTAGTGGTGTGCATGAAACCAAAAAAAACGACATAACTGAACCAACTCAAACACTACAGCTTGGTTTTATGTTTTTTTTTTCAAAAGCCAAATTTCCAGTTTGATTACGGTTTTGCATGTACCAAAGAAAAAAAAATGAACCTGTAAAAGCTGAAAAACGACTTTTGTTACTGGATTTACAGATTATAACTTTCATTTTTTGAATGTTAATTAATTTATAGAAAAATAATTAATGATGTTACTGGATTTAAGGATGATAACTTCCAAATGTGTATTAATAAATATATCAATGGTTAACAAGAAAATTTTGGGCCCAGTTTCATTAATTTGGGCCTCTTTTAGCCCAAGTTAATGAATTTGGCCCTGAAACTTTGGGCTAAACTGAAACTGAACCGAACCCATTGTGAAAACCAAAAACTAAATGACCCAGATTCACATTTTCGGTTTTTGGTTTCATTTTTAGCCCAAAACCGACCCATGAGCACCTCTACTACCAAACTAAGGGGGTGTTTGGGATTCCTTATTTTACCTCCTTATAACTTTTCAATAAGTTAATAAGTTACAAAAGTGTACTTATTAACTTTTCCCTCTCACATCAAAAGCAATCCCAAACACCTTATTCTTTTTCAAAAAGTTAATAAGTTATAAGTTGGTGAAAATAAGCAATCCCAAACACCCCCTAACTCATTGTGAAAACCAAAAACTAAATGACCCAGATTCACATTTTCGGTTTTTGGTTTCATTTTTAGCCCAAAACCGACCCATGAGCACCTCTACTACCAAACTAAGGGGGTGTTTGGGATTCCTTATTTTACCTCCTTATAACTTTTCAATAAGTTAATAAGTTACAAAAGTGTACTTATTAACTTTTCCCTCTCACATCAAAAGCAATCCCAAACACCTTATTCTTTTTCAAAAAGTTAATAAGTTATAAGTTGGTGAAAATAAGCAATCCCAAACACCCCCTAACTCCCAAATTGACCCATTTTACATAAACAGGTTTAAATAGCCACATGAAACTAAAACACATCAAGAATGCAACTTATATAAAAAATTTATGAGTTTGCAATGAAACTTATGGAAAAAAAATCAATCAATCATACACAGTAAAAAACTTTTGAACAAAAAACTTGCCTTTAAAATGGAGCGCATGAATCCGGTCAACTTTTGGTTTAAGGTACCATCTGGAGAAGCATTGAAATATTTAAAGCGAGAGTGTCCCCATTGATCAGGAGTCCACCCAGCTGTCCCTGTAATTTAATTAAGATTAAAACTAACAAAAAAAATCAAAACTAAAAATAATATCATCAAGAATTTATCACCAAATAAACTACAACCTAACTACAAGATCCACAAATCTTCAAAAACAGAAATATTAGGGCTGGAAATATGGATGGATTATGTTTGTGTCTGTTCGTTTCCCTTAATTATACGAACAATTATACAAACGAAGTTTTCTTGTTTAGGTTTTATTAAAAAAAATGACCATATACGTGTTAAGTTCGTTTGTTAATAGTATAAGCGACAAGTTCATGAAGGTAAACAAACACAAGCGAACATATATGATAGAACATGGATGCACGAACATAACCAAGTGAACACCGATTAAATGTAAACATGAGTGTCAATATGTTGGGCCTAAAATTTAATAAAACTGGACTAAATGGTAAGAGGTGATATATTAATTTAATAAACTGAACAAACAACTTAAAAGAACATCAACTAGCAAACAAGGCATGCGAGATCGTTCATTTAACTAAATCTTATAAATGGTTCCTTTAGAAAACAGAAGACTGATTAACATGTCACACGAAAACAGAAGAGAACAAAATAATAATAATAAATGTCACTAAAGATTAACACAAATTTAGCAAACTGTTAATAACAGCAAGGATTAATGAGCTTACTCAAACCAGGAATATCTTCAAGTTTACAAACCCGTTTTGGAATTCCAGCTTCTTTCTGAAAAAATAGTTGCAAAGTTAGCAATATCACCTTATAAAAAGAAGATTCCTATCTTAGCTGTCATCACAACTAATTTTGATAATCGCGACATTTGTAAATAGCTAAATAATGACATGCATTAGAAATTTTCCATCATTGGTAAAAAGAGTAAAAGCTCAAATGGGTAGAAGCGGGCCACAGTCGAGTTGAATTGACTATTAACCCGTTTAACCCAAATCAGCCCATTAATTAATTTACCATGAGCATACCTTTAGGAAATCAATACCGGGGTACACAATGTGACAATTTGAAAGCTCTCTTATCTTCTCATCAATTGCCTGAAACAAAAAATAAACCAAAAACAATATGTTGTTTTTCATTATTATCAAATGAATATTATTCAAGCCACGTAGCTTTACCTGCCTTTGACGGTGAATCATGATTGATAAATCAGTGTATGGAAGCTTTGGGTCAATTTTACATTCCATAAGAATACCTCCATCATAATCTTTTATATACCTATAATACCACATAGTTAAGATATCTTAAGAGACAGCCTATGAATTTTAATAAAGCTAAATAAGATGTGAGCTTTTTAAAATTTCATATATACATACCCATGCCACCGTTCTCTCTCCAAGTTAATATTTTTTGTAAAGCCCTGAAATGAACATACATATGTGTTAATTGGTTCGATAAATGATATTACTAAAATAAGAGCATCTTAAAAATTAAAATAGCCTTAACAATGTTACCAAAAAATTAAATATTATGTAACCTGTTTATTAAAATAGCCGACAGCATTGTTGTCTGCGTATGTTAAAAAATGAGTGAGCCCGTCCACATCTCGTGCATGTTGTTTTAAATGGTTCATTAGTCTAGTCCCATAACCCTTTACTTGTTCATCTGATGTGATTGCACAAAAAGCTATCTCTCCAAATTTTTGGCTAAAATGTCACACAAACAATAAAAAACCAAATTAAAAAGAAACAATATAACAAAAGCAATAAAAGATAGTAAACAAATGCACATATTTATCTCTAATGGGAGATATTAATCATATCATATCTTATGATAACACATGTAACACTTGTACCTGATATAAGGGCGGTATGTAATGCCACCAACAACAGTATTGTGTCTGATAACCATTACGGATTTGTGGCCTCTGCATCGATTTACATGTACAGTTCAAATATTATTAAAAGATGATGAAAAATAAATCTAGAAGCATTATTTCTGTATTATTAATAAGTTATTATTCAACCATTTTCTATGAAGAGCACATGCTAACAACATACCTATCCATCACAAGACGAACAATGTATTCTTTAGGCATGTTAGGTAGTTGCCTTGCAAAAATATTCTTCAGTCCAATTAACCTTTCAAAAATATGAATATTAGCGTAGCTGGTGCACTTAAAAACAATGTTAATATGTCCATCTATTAGACTAGTATTATTATTGTACATAACAAACACTAGTTTACAATTTACAAGGCACTTTATTTGAATGAACACATAAAACCAGAAGTCTTCTCATCTTATTTGTTTGATACGAAGAGAGAGTAAGGCTGTACTCGAAACAAACTGAACCGAACCGAACAAGTCCTTGTTCATGTTCGTCCGTTAAGCGTTTATCAAACAAGCAAACGGTTCACAAACACCTAACCAAACAAAATTTCTTGATCGTGTTTGTCAGTTAAGCGTTTATCAGACAAGCAAACGGTTCACAAACACCTAACCAAACAAAAGTTCTTGTTCGTGTTCGTTCGTTATGGAAATGAACTTGCTTGTGAATGGAGAATGGTTAGTGTCAACAGCAGTTTACCAAGTCTGCGTTGAAGTTGTTTTAACATTCATATTCATATGTTAATTGTACATATAAGTTAATCACATAATACTCATATACATTTTTCTTTTATAGTTAATAATTTGCTTAAATCCCTATGATAAGATTAGAAGAGTCGTTCGTTAACAAATATTAAAAAAAAGAAAGAAAAAACCTTTAACGAACAAACATTAACGAATGCGGACGCATTATCAAACTTTCTGAATGCACATAGTTGAACAAGCATCTCATGTTCGTTCATTTATTAAACGAACGAACATAAACAAAACAGTTCACTAAACGTTTGGTTGTTCACAGTCCTAAGAGAGAGAAGTTGATACCAAATCATATGCTCGTCAATTTTATCATTCGATACACATACAAACTTCAGTTTTCCTGTTTCCTCCTGCAAATATACCAACAACCTGCTTTACAAAATCCGTAACCACTAACCACAACATAAACGAAAACGCAAAATCACCAAAACAGAAACTACCTCTCTTTTCAAACTCTCCTCTCTGGCACAATAAGCTCCACTCGTCTGCAAATTCTCCGTAAATATACTCTTAACCGTATCCTCCTTCACCACCGCCCCATCTTTGGCTCCTTCAGCGGGCTCAACTTTGACGGAATTCTCGGTCTTGAGCTTGGTGTTGCGGCCAGCGTGATTCTCGAGGCGCGAGGCGGTGAAGTTGCGCATGGAGGAATCGTCGTACTCGTCCTCGTCATCGTCAACGACGTCCTCGAACTCTTCGGAGTCGTCGGAGTCGTTGCCGCCGCGGGCGCTGATGCTCTCGAGGTCGTCATTGGAGGTGAGGGCGCCGTCGAAGGAGGAGGGGAAGGGCGGCGCGTGGTCTTCAGCGGCGGTGAGTTTGCGCTTGTGGATGGATGACGTGGCGGAGGCGGAGGCCGAGTGGGAGGGTGATGGAGACTGTGAGCTTCGGGATCGGAGTGGTGCGGTTAAGTGAGACGAATTGGCATCCATTTTGGGGGAATTTGGGAATTAGGGTTTTCAAGTATTAACAGAAAACGGATGGGTATGATGATATCTTGCCCTTGTTTTGACCGTTACTTTAATTTAGGACCCGCAAGTTGGGTCACGAAAACACAGTTAGAATTAAAACAGGTCAATTGAAAAAAGGGTTAATCTGGTTTAAGTTGAAAGGAGTCGGGTCGAAACAGGTTTTGGGTTAGAACCGAATCGGGTTGGAAACGGGTTTCGGGTCAAAACAAGTTGACGTAAAACATGTTTTTTTTTAATTATTGTACATTCCACCTTTGTTTCTGGTTTAGGTGTTGGTTACGCTCGTGGCGTAGGTCACACGTGAATGCGAGTTACGCACATTTCCGTGCCAGTTATGCTTGCGGAGCCGGTTACACGTATCGGGTTCGGGAAATGCGCGTCTAGCGCAACGTAACGTGCGTAACCCAGCCCTAGTACGTGGTTAACCCAACGGTTTGTACAAGTACCCCATAAATATCTTTTTGTTTACCTTTGCACAAAGTACAATGAAAGAACCATTGCTCGAAATATTTTTAGGAAAGGATCGATTCAATTTGTATGATGTGTTAGATTTTCGCTTGAAGGTGACAATTGCAAAGCCCCTGGTGCGTAGGGAATAAGTATGAACTTGGTATCATACCATTATCGACCGTGCAATCCCAAATTTCCCGGTCTAAATTTTCAAAAAACTTGGTATCGGTACCGAAATATCTTGGTTCGGTGCCGGTATCATAGTAAAAAATTCGGTAAATACCAGTACATGTACCGATCGATACCGATCTTGATTTTCTTAAAACTTGGTATCGGTGCAGGTACCGAAATGCTTGTTCCGATACCGGCTCGATATCAATACCCGATGCCATATGCTCCTCCCTAATAGGGAACTTTTTTAGTTTGAATTTACATTAATATAACATCGTTTGACAATGTAACCTCATGAGTTTACATTATAAATTTAAGTATTGTTATTTATATTCACATGTGATTGCAACTTAGTATAAGTTCACACGTAATTGCAAATTAATAGTATCACGATATTCGTAATGGTTTCACATAGAAGTGAACACTCGTCATGTCGTTGCCACGTAAATGAAATCCCCCCCCCCCAATAAGAAAGTGTATAATGGTTTCACATGAAAATTAAATACATTTAATATTTAAAAAGTACGATGTGTAATATGGTTAATAGTTTAAAAAAATGATTAAAAATAAAAATCAGCCGAACGCTCATGTTTTACCCACCTACACGCCCTTTACACCCCAAAAACGTCCTCAACTATTACACTCTGTGTCCCGAGTTTCATTTAAGGAGAGAAAGAGAAAGGAAAAGAATTGAATAGAAAAGAGAGGAAAACTTGTGATTCTATTCCGTGTTCTAGAGTTTAATGAAAATGAAAGGAAAAGAAAGAAAATTAAACATTTTATGTGTTCCAAGTTGAGAGGAAAAGAAAAGAAAGATACAGTTTTACTATTATACCCTTTACATGTGATTATCTTGTCGAACCCATCTCTACTTGTGGTTATGTTTGTCAAACCTTTGTGGTCTTAAACGGGGTCTCCATACTTTTAACCTGCTGAAACATCATTCTTCCTTCCTTTAGCACTAACCTTAACTGATCCATCTTAAGCTTTCGTTAGTTTCACCCTTATAGTTATGCAGTCTTTCTTTGTGTGTGCAGTGAAGTATCCTTATAGTTAAACGCACTTATGTCTCAATCTCAACAAAAAAAAATATACATAACCAACTACTTCATGTTCTTGCTTGGATAGTCACATTCTAATCTGAGTTTTCAAAAACCTTTTATTAAAATTGAGCTTTAATGTTCTGCACAAAAACAGGTATGAAATACAAAAAAAAAAATAGGCATAACCAACTACTTGAGGCTCTTGCTTTGACAGTCATATACTATTCTGATTCTTCATAACTACAGTACAACTATACAAACCTCAATTCTTGCTATTAATACAGCCTGAAAGTTTTTTTTTAATCTCCCATGAGTTTGTTGTTTAGATATTCACGAACAACAATAGAATGAAGAACTCTATATTCTGAATAGTAACCATCAGCAATCTCCATTTTTGAAAAGTTTTGAAAATCCGATACAACTACATTTTAAAGTTATATCATTCTTTACCAAGGCTGTTAGTTTTTGAGCCTCACTCAATCTTTATTTCTTTTTTATATTGAAAATTGGAATTGGCCCAATGATTCTCCAGCAAA
The DNA here is from genome assembly GCF_021521415.1 of Bidens hawaiensis. NCBI lineage: Eukaryota > Viridiplantae > Streptophyta > Magnoliopsida > Asterales > Asteraceae > Bidens > Bidens hawaiensis. The sequence continues at coordinate 21,082 of NW_027504334.1, forward strand.
TAGCACTTTTAATCATATTAAATTATGATTTCCCCCAAATTAAACAACTTATAGAAAATCAGATAGCACGTTCAGTAATGGATGCTACCTGTGTAAGCTATCTAATTGAAGGTTCAACAATGATGGAGGCACATATGCAATCGAGAAATAAAGAATATGGTTAACATCAAGAAGAAAGAGGAAGAGTGGACATGGGTAAAATTGGAATTGAAATATGAAGTCGATGATTATGTTTCTTTTCTCTCCAAATCTTTCTGATTTGGAAGGAAAGTCTTGAACGTTAAAAAAAACCTTGTTTTTCCTTTCTATTCTTTTCCTTTCTCATCATAAAATACTCTGGAACATTAATTTTCTTATATTCCTTTCAAATCCTTTCTTTTCTCTCCTTTAAGGAACTATGGAACACACTGTTAGTGTGCGGTGGGCCACCCCACCTATTTTGTAACTTGATAAAAGTGGGCGTTAGCATATGAAAAAGGTGGTGGCGGTCCACCCCCATCGACCATGGAAATTGATACAGTGTGTGTGTGTAACATATGTTGATTGTTCTTAGCTTAGTATTAGTTCACTTGTTGATCTTATATATGAATTAACATTAATTTAGACATCGTTTAGCAGTGTAAACTGATAAGTTTACGCGATACATTTAACTAGTGATTCGTACGTGATTGCAACTCAGTTAGGGGCGTTCATTGGATCGGATAATTAATTATTCAGTTTTTTCGTTTTGCATATGATTGCAACTCAATAGTGTTAATGGGGAGACACCTTTGCATACATCTTCGGAAACAGATGGATGATAATTTTCGAACCATAGTAATTGGGAAATAAGTGCTAATACTCTATGAAATAAGCTTGAGCATATATAAATGCTCAAAAGATATTGAACAATAACTTGTTATTGATTAACCAGGTGGTGGGATTAATCACAATGGGGTAGCTTGTATCACCAATCATTTGAACGCATTTTGAGAAACAATAAGTTGGCTTCCAATAATGAGTTGAGCCTAAAATATGTTAGAAACTTTAGGTTAGTTTATGGTAATTCCAAAACTTAAGGGACTAGAAGTGTAAATATGATTGACTAGTTGTTATAAGTGGTTGTTAATCTGTTTAGGATAGTTAATTCGTTTTTCAATTCTTTATAATCATCTTCTTCGATTAATAAGAAACCTTAGATCTTGATCTTATTTTTCATTATGTTTTGATTCAATTCCCGGTACCTAGTTTCAAAATAGAGATCCAAGAGTTATAGATTTTATATAAAAGTGCAACTCTACACATAATAATGTTATTAGCATCTAATTTTGTTTGAAGTTTGACTTTTCTTTGTGTATGTTATACTTTAGTTTTCCGGTTTTGTGTTTTTATTTAATTAGACGTTTTTTTGAATGTTTGTTATACATTTTACCTCAGGTTATTCGGATTATTTCTGGTTATCCGAGTCCAATCCGAATCCATCCAAAATTAATTCGGATCAGAACACCCCTAATTCAGAGGGATCAGATGTCGGAATGGGTCCTAAAAATTTCAATTTTGAGCATTCCGAACCGAATAAACTGAAAAATCCGTTATTCAATTCCGATGAACACCCTAATTGGAATTCATGTTATGTTATGTTATGCCACCAAGAGATTTCTATTCATCAGCCTAATATGGTTTTGGCCAAGATCGGGCCACTAGCTTTGAATTAAAAAGCTAAGGCTTTGGCCTCCAATATGACAAAAGGGATTTAATCCATTAATGTCAAGAATATCATTAATATAAAAAATGTTGGTGGCAATTTCTAATCGAAGCCTTGGAGTGTGTGGCAAGTAACTTGGCGAGCAAGGCACGAGTTTTTAAATGAAGTTATGGATCCTAATACTTACTAATACATGTAAGTTTAGGTTGTTATGTTTATTTTAATTAATTTACCTATTGTTTAGGAATCCTAATATTACTCAAACATGTTCAGGTTTGGTCTATATAAACTGTGTAGGGCTTCATTATTGTAATTAAGTTTTGAGTGAGTTTTTTAATACAATAACACGTTTGGGTTTTTGCCAACGATTCGTGTTACCAACTCAGTTCTTGAATTGGTATCAGAGCCAAGATCAAGAACAATAGATCGATTATAAACGATGATCAAGAAGGCCAACTTCTATTAATCAGTCCACGACCAAGGGACTGTGTAAGTATTCTTGAATCTACTCCCACCTGCCATTAAAGCTACACCTACCTCGAAGAACTCAATTCTACTACAAAGTCAACTTTGATTTCCTAATTAAATCAAGAACGTGATCATGCAATTATCTTTTGATTAAATAAAGCATGGGAAAAGCAACAAAAGTTGTGAAACTGGGCTGGAGCAACCCGTTACATCACCAGTTACCTATAAACGAACCAGACGTAGGTTAAAGATGGGCTATCATCCAACCAAAGAAACGAACATGAACCCGAACTCGTTTTAATGTCTGATGCTTACCACAACAAATTACACTATTTGGGCCATGTGTATGAAGGTAATTTTTAACGTTTCATGGTGTTCGGGATGCAAAAGAACCCAGCACCACCGACTCCAAGATAAACAATAACGCAACCGCGATTTTGTTTCAATCAATTCCCTAAGATCAAATCTTGCAAATCGGTGATTTTTTGAGCATGGCTATGGAGATGTAGGAAGCAATCAAGTCTCGACATCTCGGAGCCGATCGGGTAAAGGAACGAGACTTCAAACGTTAATTGAAGAGTTCAATGTTATGGGGATAAAGAATTTTGATACAATTGGCAACTACACCGCGAAGATAACGGGAATAAGGTTAAAAACATCCATGCTTGGGGAATCGTTTGAAGAAAAGAGAATCACCAAGAAATTTCTCACGAGCTTGCCAAGACGTTTTATCCACATCGTTGCTTTGCTAGAACAAACTTTAGATCTCAAAACCGTAGGTTTTGAGGATGATGTGGGATGTTTGAAGGCTTACGAAAGAGAATGAGAGACGGGGATCAACCCGACAATCGAGGTAAGTTGATGTTTCATAAATCTAATTATTACACTAACCATAATAGCTCTCGAGATCAAGCAAATAAACGTTGTGGACGAGGTGCGTCCTTGTCCCGGGGGCCTGGTCGAGGCCATGATACTGGGCAAGACTAGAACCAACCAAAGCCCAGACCAATAAAAACCAGAGTGATCAAAATGTGGTTCAAACAACAAGCAAATATGTCGTAAACAAACGAGGACAAACGAAAAGTAGACGGCACATTTTTTATGATGAATTGCATTCAAGAGACCATCCACCTCAACGAATAAAAGTGTTGCAGAACAAACTCAAAGCCGATTCAAGTGATAAAGATGTTTGGTACCTTGATAAGGGCGCGAGTAACCATATGACCGAGAACCGAGCTTTTTTAGCCGAGCTCAATGATCGTATTACCAGTTGGGTTAAATTTGGGGGCAGATCGTGTGTCATGATAAAAGAAAAAGGATCCATCCTTTTTGAAGGAAAAACCAGAGAACCAGAACTCTTCACCGACATCTACTATATCCCGGACTTGCAAAACAATATACATTATAAGTCTCGTGCAAGCAACTGAGTCCGATTGTGATGTTTGGATGAGGGTCGACTACTTAACACACGTGACAAAAACGGGGTGTTGTTAATGAAAGTCACAAAACAAAAGTCGGCGTTATAAGATTAAATTAAATAAGGGAAGGTCGGTTTGTCTGAATTCAAAAATAAATGAAGACTAGTGGTTATGGCACGCGAGACTCGGTCACCCTCGATTTCCAAATGATGAGGACGATGAAGGGTGTTGGGGTATATTTTTGTGGTTTGGTTCTCGGTTGGTGGGCTTAGGCTAGTTATTGCCTTGGCCGATTAAGGCTTATTGTAAGCCTTATATATAGCTTATGTTTTTATCATTTATTGGGGTTAGACATATTAACATATTATCATCCTTGTAATAGGTTCTCCATTGGGGCTTAAGTACCCGACGTTTGCTAATAGAAACGTGTACTTTGAAGTCTAATATTGTTCTTATTCATCTTGTTTCTTGATTCACCACATGATTGGATTCTGCCTAATCACGTGTTTATTGATAACACATTGAAAGATCCTATCTTGAGACTTACAAGGGGAATGGCCACTTCTAAGATTCATTAAGAAAGCAAATGATATGTATCCTGCATGGTGGGAAAACAAACGAGAAAACCATTCCCGAGCAATACATATTATCGAGCATCCCGAGTACATGAGCTCGTCCATGGAGATCTATGTGGACTGATCACTCCACCAGCTTTAACGGGTAATAAGTTGTCACATCCCCAACTGAAGGCGGAAAAGCCGGGGCGTGCGTAGATTGAAATAATGCATATGGTATTAAATGTAAAAACTCATATGAAATAAATCAACATATTGTTCAAATCAAACATAATCCAAATATAAAACATGACATAGCAATTTATTCATTAAACTTCTAAGTCTGACTCATTTCCTATATGAAACTTTAAGAATCTTCATAACTTAATTTCCATCACCTGAAAACATGAGAGAGTGTCAACTAAAAATAGTTGGTGAGAACATAGGTTTAAAAAAATAATTTTTTTGTTGAAACTATTCCATATGTGTTAAGTTACTTGTATACTTTTGTGATTACAACCAAACCTTTGACACGTTTAGCGAGTTGTCTAATCCACGATTAGACTGTTATGTATAATGTTTAACGATCGTCGGATTCCGAACATACAGGCCTCTACCTGAGGCCTGAGTGGGCGGGTCGAGCCAATAGATCTATCATCATGTTATTCTTAATGTTTAACGATCGTCGGATTCCGAACACACAGGCCTCGAGGCCAGAGTGAGTGGGTCGAGCCAATAGATCTATCATCATACTACCACGGGCTTGAGAAGCTAATGGTTGTCAATGCGAATATATATACACCTGCAATGGTCACACATAATGAATATTATGAAATGAAGCTTGAATCAAATAGCATGTAAAACAAATTGATTATGCATGTTTTCCACCCCGAAGTATTAATAAAAACATTTAAAAGCATATAAAAGGGGCTATGAACTCACCTTTCTTGATGGATGAACACGAGCATGAGCAAGAGTTTGTTGAACCGGTCACGGGATGCCCTAGATTAATTTTTGATTTTTAAACTAGTTAAAATGTCGCGTACTAGAATGTTATAAACCAAGAGCATAACCTCCAGCAAGTTGATTCCTAGGTAAGAGTCACAGGTCTAATGGGATTATTTACACCACTTTTCCTTCGACAGAATTGTTTGCTTGTCAGATACATATATACCCCAGTTTATACTCTATTTGTATACTAACTCAAAATGCTTTAGAATGGCTTTGATAAGTAATAAAGTACGAGGTTAAAAGTGTAATATCATATAGTTTGGGTGTTTATTGACATTTAAGATAGTATAGGGTTCAAAGTGTAAATATTATAGTTTAGGATGTTTATTGATATTTTTGGAAGTATAGGGTTTAAAGTGTAAATATTATATTTAGGATATTTATTGACATTTATGAAAGCATAAGGACCAATCATATAAATATAATTTTTAGTTATGATAACATTATGAGTTTTTAAAGATCATAAGAATATTCATAGTTGTTCATGGAAAAATTATACTTTGATCCAAGATTTTGAGAAAATAATTGTGATCCCTTTGAATAACATGATTATCATAATCTTTTAAAGCAAAACAGTAAGGGTTTTATTAACAATTTATAATGATCATGGTGAGGGTATATGGACAACTGTGAAGATTCAAATAAAACTCAAGAACCTAAGAACAAATTAAAAGAAATTCAAAAGAACAAGATCAAAATCAAAGAAATATGAGGAATAACAAAGAAAATATGTAGAACTTACTTGATTATGCTTAGGGAAAAATAAAGACTGAGATTTGGTGCTAAAAATAATGAGAATGAGATGCTCTATTTTTAGTGGAGGGTGGAATATGGCTTGGTTTAGAATAAATTAAATGGTGGGACTTTTGCTAAGTTGTGGGGTTTAATGTAATCATGGTGTCACAGCTTTGTAACTCGGTTCAAATATAGTTTCACCTTAGGTGATTTTTAAGATGACTTACGAACTAAAGGCGGGTGAATGCTACAAACTTATTAAGGGTAATAATAAGCTATTAATCGGGTGGGTTGTGGTGTGATATACAATTGTCGGTGCATTGTGTTGTTTAATCTTTATGGTGCGAATTAATCTATTAATGGTGTTTTGTAGTGTTTTCAGTTTGTATCGATAAGGCAGGTGAAATAACCCAGTGTCGG